>NC_079192.1:354943286-355193118 GCF_029499605.1 Hyla sarda
TGATCGGACTTGTTGATCACTTTTTATTCACTTTTTCATTATATAAAAAGTGACCAAAAATATGATATTTTGGACTTTGGAATTTTTTTGCGCGTACGCCATTGACTGTGCGATTTACTTAACGATATATTTTTATAGTTCGTATATTTCCGCACGCGGCGATACGACGCATGTTTATTTTTATTTACATAGTTTGTTTTTTTATGGGGAAAGGGGGGTTATTCAAACTTTTATTAGGGAAGGGGTTAAATGACCTTTGTTAACTTTTTTTTTTCGCAGTGCTATAGCTCCCATAGGTATCTATAAGCACTGCACACACTGATCTCTGATGCTGATCCCTGCAAAGCCATAGCTTTGCCTGGATCAGCGAGATAGGGGCTCGATTGCTCAAGCCTGTAGCTCAGGCTTGGAGCAATCAAACCCCGATCGGATGCTGCGGAGACAGATAAGGGGACCTCCGCTTGCGTCCTAGTTGATCAGGACATCGTGATTTTATCGTGATGTCCCGATCAGCCCGACTGAGCTGCCGGGAAGAGTTTACTTTCACTTTCAGACGCGGCGGTCAACTTTGATTGTCGCGTCTGAAGGGTTAACAGCGCGCGGCACAACAATCGATGCCACGCTGTTAGCCCAGGGTCCCGGCTATGAATAGCAGCCGGGACCGACCCGGTGTGACCCTGTTTTAAACCCCGTGACTGGGCGTACAGGTACGTCCTACGTCCTTAAAAGGTTAAACTTCTACATAGTTTTAGCATCTAAACATCAATTTTAATTTGTATTTTAGGCATCTTCTGTTACCACAATACAGAAATCAAAGAAGCCTTCATCAAGTCAAAGTACATTATGTTCATTTTTTCAAGGCTGACCACAAAACCACTATCAAACTTTCATCATGCGTGGTGGTGCCAATAGCCAATATTGTGTTGATTTTTTAAACTTAGGTATCCCAAAAAAGAGAAGATCAAAGGGAAATGGTGCCTGACTTTCCAACTGAGGAATTAATCCTAATCCTAGTAGTCCAAGATTGGCCAGCAATGTGGGATCATACCCATGAAAAATGCTCAATTATCATACAAGAACTATGAAACATTGTCTTCCTCAGTCAAGACTAAATTAGGTTTGCAAACAGGAAAAAGAGTGGGGGATGGGCACTATACCAGATCCAGCGTGAAGATAGAGCTATGGCAAGCTCAAAAAAGCAATAAACAGCAGCAATGTCCCGGTGATCAAAAAGAATGTGGGGTGCAGGACACTAGCAGGAATGAGCAATTCCGCAATCACAAACAATGTAGAAAGAAAATATGTCCGCACTCACATGGATGGATACGCCCTGCATTCCGAGTCCTTAAGGACGCAGGGCGTATCGATACGCCCGTGGGAATTCCGGTCCCCACCGCTAGCCGGTTGGGGACCAGAGCCGGATGCCTGCTGAAATTGTTCATGACCCCCCATGTCGGCGATTGCCGCAGATCGCTGGACAATTCAGCCCAGCGATCTGCGTCGGATTCCGAGTCAATCGGGTCTCCGGTGACCCGGAATTACAGGCTGTTTGGGGCCGTCTCTGACCAGCCATAGCCAGCAGGGGTGAGGTGGCACTGGTGCCACCTCAGGATCACCCTGATTTGTCGGCCGGTTTACCGGCCGACCAATCAGGGCGCCTGCTGCGGGTGTCACTCCCGCAACCCGCTCCGCCCCTCTTCCGGAGGACGTGATCGGGAGCGGGAAGAGGACCCCGGCAGCTGGGGACTCCGATCCCCGGCGTCCCTGTTGGGATCGGGGACCCAGGAGCGGCGGCGGCGACGAGGGACTGACCTGCAGCGGCGGCGTGGATCAGCAGTTGGAGCTGAGTGACAGCCTCCTGCTGTTGCTTAGCAACAGCTCCCAGCATGCAAAAAGGGCATGCTGGGAGCTGTAGTTATGCAACAGCAGGAGGCAGACTACCACAACTCCCAGCATTCCCTTATGGCCATGCTGGGACTTATGGTTTTGCAACAGCTGGAGGCACATTTTTTCTATGGAAAAGTGTACCTTCAGCTGTTGTATAACTACAACTCCCAGCTTGCACAAACAGCTAAAGTGCATGCTGGGAGTTGCTGTGGAGCAGTTGTAGCTGGTTGCATAACTACAACTCCCAGTAGTTGTAGTTTTGCAACAGCTGGATGTCCCCTCCCCCCCCCAAATGTGAATATACAGGGTACTCTCACATGGGCGGAGGTTTACAGTAAGTATCCGGCTGCAAGTTTGAGCTGCGGCAAATTTTCTGCCGCAGCTCAAACAAACTGCCAGCGAGAAACTACTGTGAACCCCTGCCCGTGCGACTGTACCCTAAAAACACTACACTACACTAACACAAAATAAAAAGTAAAAAAACACTACATATACACATACCCTACACAGCCCCCCTCCCCAATAAAAATGAAAAATGTCTGGTATGCCACTGTTTCCAAAACGGAGCCTCCAGCTGTTGCAAAACAACTACTCCCAGTATTACTAGACAGCCACTGACTGACCAGGCATGCTGGGAGTTTTAGAACTGCTGGAGGCACCCTGTTTGGGAATCACTGGCGTAGAATAACCCTATGTCCACGCCTATGCAAGTCCCTAATTTAGGCCTCAAATGCGCATGGCGCTCTCACTTTGGAGCCCTGTCGTATTTCAAGGCAACAGTTTAGGGTCACATATGGGGTATCGCGGTACTCGGGAGAAATTGTGTTACAAATTTTGGGGGGTATTTTCTGCTTTTACCCTTTTTAAAAATGTAAAATTTTTGGGAAAACAAGCGTTTTAGGTAAAAAAAAATATATATTTTTTTACATATGCAAAAGTCATGAAACACCTGTGGGGTATAAAGGTTCACTTAACCCCTTGTTACGTTCCCCGAGGGGTCTAGTTTCCAAAATAGTATGCCATGTGTTTTTTTTTGCTGTTCTGGCACCATAGGGTTTTCCTAAATGCGGCATGCCCCCAGAGCAAAATTTGCTTTCAAAAAGCCAAATGTGACTCCTTTTCTTCTAAGACCTGTAGTGTGCCAGCAGAGCACTTTTCACTTTTCTTAATCGGGAGAAATTGGGCTTCAAATTTTGGTGGGTATTTTCTGCTATTCCCCTTTTTAAAAATTTAAAATTTTTGGGAAAACAAGCATTTTAGATAAAATTATAATTTTTTTTTTACATTTGCAAAAGTCATGAAACACCTGTGGGGTATTAAGGCTCACTTTATCCCATGTTACATTCTCCGAGGGGTCTAGTTTCCAAAATGGTATGCCATGTTTTTTTTTTTTTTTTTGCTGTTTTGACACCCTAGGGGCTTCCTAAAGGTGACATGCCCCCCCAAAAACCATTTCAGAAAAATGTTCTCTCCAAAATCCCCTTGTCGCTCATTCCCTTCTGAGCCCTCTACTGCGCCCGCCGAACACTTTACATAGACATTTGAGGTATGTGCTTACTCGAGAGAAATTGGGCTACACATACAAGTAAAAATTTTCTCCTTTTACCACTTGCAAAAATTTAAAAATTGGGTCTACAAGAACATGCGAGTGTAAAAAATGAAGATTTTGAATTTTCTCCTTCACTTTGCTGCTATTCCTGTGAAACACCTAAAGGGTTAAAACACTGACTGAATGTCATTTTGAATACTTTGGGGGGGGGTGTAGTTTTTATAATGGGGTCATTTATGGGGTATTTCTAATATGAAGACCCTTCAAATCCACTTCTAAACTGAACTGGTCCCTGAAAAATATCGAGTTTGAAAATTTTGTGGAAAATTGCTGCTGAACTTTGAAGCCCTCTGGTATATTCCAAAAGTACAAACTCATAAATTTTATGATGCAAACATAAAGTAGATATATTGTGTATGTGAACCAAAGAAAACATTTTTTTGAATATCCATTTTCCTTACAAGCAGAGAGCTTCAAAGTTAGAAAAATGCTAAATTTTCATTTTTTTCATAAAATTTTGGGATTTTTCACCAAGAAAGGATGCAAGTTACCATAAAATTTTACCATTATGTTGAAGTAGAATATGTCACGAAAAAACAATCTCTGAATCAGAATGATAACTAAAAGCATCCCAGAGTTATTAATGTTTAAAGTGACAGTGGTCAGAATTGCAAAAAACGGCCGAGTCCTTAAGGTGAAAAAGGGGCTAAGTCCTTAAGGGGTTAATCATGGCACGATAAAATGAACAGAGTCCATAGACAAAATCACCTGGGGTGCAGGGAGGGAATACGGCTACCAGCCGGTAGTCGGAGCAGGAGCGTATCAGCAGAACGACAGTGCAGTTTCGCATCACAGACCCATCATCCGGTTCCTGATTCCTTGGAGTCCTCGGTCAGGTAAATACAGGTGAAAAAGAGGAAGGGGAGGAGTGACCCAATCACCAGTGTATGAAAATACATGACAAAAAATATCATAGACAAAAGGATAAAACCAATAGAATAACTGGAAACTATATCTTGCTGTATTTATAACAAAGAGCTAAAATAGTTTCTTTCATTAAGACCTAATGGTCCTAAAGCTTTAAGTCTTATAAGCCATTTTGTTTCGCATAGGAGAAATTTTTGATGCCTTGCGGTTGTGGCGTGATATGTTGTATACCTGCAAATTAGATTTCATTGATATTATTGTTATGGTGTGTTTCCATATGGGAAATAAAACGAGTGCCACCTATCTTGGTTCATAGTGAATATATATGCTCACGAAAACGAGTGTTAAGATTTCTCTTGGTTTTGCCTATTTAAAAGTAACCGCAGGTACATAAAAGACAGTAAACCATGAAATACATTTTACATGTTTTATATGAATTGATTAACACTAACTGTGAAGCCGCCTAGTGTAATATATTTTTTTCTCAGATTATGGATGCAATAATTACAGTGTCCACATTTAAAATTACCCTTAGGTATATTTTTATTCAGCCAATTTTGTTCAGTATTGGAATTTTTCTTTTTGGTAATCGGTAATGGTAATGGTTTTGTTTTTCTAAAAGTTATAATGGACTTATTTTTGGCTGTTTCTTGAATAAGCGGGTCTTGTTCTAACATATACCAATTAGATAAAATGGCATTTTTAATAATATTGTTCATGGGACTATTGTTAAAAGAAAAAATAAATTTTTTGTTTTGTTTTTTTTCCCTTTTATTTTTGATTTTATTGAGAACAAGTAATTATTTCCTTTCTCTTTTTTCTGCTTTTTCAAATGCTTCATTAATTAATTTTTCTGGAAATTTTATTTCTTTTAGTTGTAATTTTAGCTCTTCTGCTTGTACCATATATTGGGTTTTATCATTATTGGTTCTTTTTAAACGCTCTTCTGAGTGTTGCTGTGTAAGAGGGGGCGTGAAAGAGGAGTTACAAAAACTGTGATTATCTGTTGTGCGGAGTGAATCTGTGGAGTGGGTGCGACTGCCTATAGTCTACATTCATATTTTGGGGGGAGGAGGAGTAGATTGGGCACAGGTGTATAAATCTTAGCTTGGGACTCTTATTGAGAGCTTGCTCTTCTGAGTGTTGCTGTGTAAGAGGGGGCGTGAAAGAGGAGTTACAAAAACTGTGATTATCTGTTGTGCGGAGTGAATCTGTGGAGTGGGTGCGACTGCCTATAGTCTACATTCATATTTTGGGTAAGTTTTTCTCTTTTGCACATAGTTGGATAACTGTTAGAGTTTAAACACCCTTTTTCATTTTTTTTTTTTTTTTTCTCTGTTCCACCTCTAGGGGGAGGAGGAGTAGATTGGGCACAGGTGTATAAATCTTAGCTTGGGACTCTTATTGAGAGCTTGCTCTTCTGAGTGTTGCTGTGTAAGAGGGGGCGTGAAAGAGGAGTTACAAAAACTGTGATTATCTGTTGTGCGGAGTGAATCTGTGGAGTGGGTGCGACTGCCTATAGTCTACATTCATATTTTGGGTAAGTTTTTCTCTTTTGCACATAGTGGGATAACTGTTAGAGTTTAAACACCCTTTTTCATTTTTTTTTTTTTTTTTTTTTTTCTCTGTTCCACCTCTAGGGGGAGGAGGAGTAGATTGGGCACAGGTGTATAAATCTTAGCTTGGGACTCTTATTGAGAGCTTGCTCTTCTGAGTGTTGCTGTGTAAGAGGGGGCGTGAAAGAGGAGTTACAAAAACAGGAGTTTGAAAGCAGGAGGTTGAGATCGCTGTGAGTGTTAATTTCTGAACCCACAAGGTCTACAAAAAAAAAAAAAAAAAAAAAAAAATTTTAAGTGTCATTTTGACTGTCTGTTTTTTCCTATACATTTGTGAAATCCCCATAACTAGATGGCCTCCATGTTGGAAAATGCAGTCCAATGTACATCCTGTTCAATGTATGCAATCCTTGAACAACAGTTTGAGGGTGCATATTGTTGTGCGAGATGTGTGCTAGTTGTCCGTTTGGAAGCCCAGATCCTGGATCTAGAGGGGCGACTGGCAACAATGAGAAGCATTAACAACATGGAGAGGAGTCTCGTGCTCACTGAGCAGGCACTCTCGGGAATAGAGGTGGGGGAGGACAGTGGGACGGAGTTGCAGGACAGTCAGGCAGTTAGCTGGGTTACAGTTAGAAAGAGGGGTAGGGGAAAAAGTGTCAGGGAGGCTAGTCCTGAACTGGCACACCCCAACAAGTTTGCCCGCTTGGCAGATGAGGGGGATGCCATTACAGAGCTAGCAGAACTGCAGCAGGATACCGCCTCTGACCGCCAGGGGGGTGTCTGCTCCAGTAAGGAGGGAGGGAGGAGTACAGGGCAGGCCAGACAGGTACTAGTGGTGGGGGACTCAATTATTAGGGGGACAGACAGGGCAATCTGTCACAAAGACCGGGATCACCGAACAGTGTGTTGTCTGCCTGGCGCACGAGTTCGGCACATCGCGGATCGGGTTGACAGGTTGCTGGGCGGGGCTGGAGAGGACCCAGCAGTCATGGTACATATTGGCACCAATGACAAAGTAAGAGGTAGGTGGAGTGTCCTTAAAAATGATTTCAGGGACTTAGGCCGCAAGCTTAAGGCAAGGACCTCCAAGGTAGTATTTTCTGAAATACTACCAGTACCACGAGCCACACCAGAGAGGCAGCGGGAGATCAGGGAGGTAAACAAGTGGCTCAGAAGCTGGTGTAGGAAGGAAGGGTTTGGGTTCATGGAGAACTGGGCTGACTTCGCTGTCGGTTACCGGCTCTACCGTAGGGACGGGCTGCACCTCAATGGGGAGGGTGCAGCTTTGCTTGGGGAGAAGATGGCTAGAAGGGTGGAGGAGTGTTTAAACTAGGGACTTGGGGGGAGGGAACCTACAGCAAAGAGGGGGAAGATAGTGTAGATAGAGAGGTGGGAATTATAAATGTACCTGGGGGTGGACCGGAGGGAGGGGTTAGAATAGTTAATAGGAATAGGCTTCATAGGAAAATAAAACTTACACCCTTGAATCCCATTAACCCCAATAACATAAAGGATGGAAATGTAAAGTGTATGTTCACAAATGCCAGAAGCCTAGCAAATAAAATGGGGGAGCTTGAGGCCTTGATACTGGAGGAACATATTGATATAGTTGGGGTCACTGAGACATGGCTGGACTCCTCGCATGACTGGGCTGTCAATCTGCAGGGGTTTACATTGTTTCGCAAGGATAGAATGAACAGAAAAGGTGGTGGAGTCTGTCTGTATGTAAGAAGTGGTATGAAAGTCAGTGTGAACGATGCCATAGTGTGTGATGATTTTGAGGAGGTGGAATCACTGTGGGTAGAATTACAAAAGGAGGGAAATACTGAAAAAATAATATTTGGGGTAATCTACAGACCCCCTAATATCACTGAAGAGATAGATGTGCGGCTTCATAAACAAATAGAGAGGGCCACCCGGGCAGGTACAGTGGTAATAATGGGAGATTTTAACTATCCAGATATAGATTGGGGTCCGGGGTTGGCTAAAACTACAAAGGGGCGACAATTCCTAAATTTATTGCAGGATAATTTTATGGGCCAGTTTGTGGAGGACCCAACAAGAAGTGATGCCTTGTTGGATCTGATCATTTCCAACAACGCAGAGCTGATTGGTAATGTAACTGTGCGGGAAAACCTTGGTAATAGCGACCACAATATAGTTACTTTTGACTTAAAATGTAGAAAACAAAGACAGGCGGGGAAGGCAAAAACATATAACTTTAAAAAGGCAAACTTCCCTGGGCTGAGGGCTGCACTACAGGACATAGACTGGGGGGAGGTGTTCTCAAATACTGATACAGAAGGTAAATGGGACATCTTTAAATCAACTCTAAATAACTATACAGCTAAATATATACCAAAGGGGAACAAATATAAACGATTAAAATTAAATCCTACATGGCTGACACATGATGTTAAAAGAGCAATAAACAACAAAAAAATTGCCTTCAAAAAATACAAATCTGATGGGTCAGCGATAACATTTAAACAGTACAAAGAGCTTAATAAAATCTGTAAAAATGTAATAAAAACAGCAAAAATTCAAAATGAGAGACAGGTGGCCAAAGAAAGCAAAACTAATCCTAAATATTTTTTTAGATATATAAATGCAAAAAAAAAAAGGACAGAGCATGTAGGACCCCTTAATAATGATAATGGGGAGGTTGTCACAGGCGATCAAGAGAAGGCGGAGCTACTGAATGGGTTCTTTAGTTCTGTATATACTAGGGAAAAAGGAGCTGACATTGGCCAGGTCAGTGCTGGTAACACATCATGTAATGTACTGAACTGGCTTAATGTAGAGATGGTACAAGGTAAGTTAAGTGATATAAATGTAAGCAAATCCCCAGGGCCGGATGGACTACACCCAAGAGTTCTTAGAGAGGTAAGTTCAGTAATATCTGTACCCCTGTTCATGATATTTAGAGATTCTATGGTGTCTGGTATTGTGCCAAGGGACTGGCGCAAGGCGAATGTGGTGCCAATCTTCAAGAAGGGCTCTAGGTCTTCCCCAGGAAACTATAGACCGGTAAGTTTAACGTGCATTGTGGGTAAATTGTTTGAAGGACTTATAAGGGATTACATACAGGAATACATAGGGGATAATTGTATTATAAGTGATAGCCAGCATGGGTTTACTAAGGATAGAAGTTGTCAAACCAATCTAATTTGCTTTTATGAAGAGGTGAGTAGAAGCCTTGACAGAGGAATGGCTGTGGATATAGTGTTTCTGGATTTTGCCAAAGCGTTTGATACTGTCCCTCACAGACGTCTGACAGGTAAGTTAAGGTCCTTGGGCTTGGAAACTTTAGTTTGTAACTGGATTGAACACTGGCTCATGGATCGTACCCAGAGAGTGGTGGTCAATGATTCGTACTCTGATTGGTCCCCGGTAATTAGTGGTGTACCCCAAGGTTCAGTACTGGGCCCGCTGTTGTTTAATTTATTTATCAATGATATAGAGGATGGTATTAACAGCTCTGTTTCTATCTTTGCAGATGACACCAAGCTTTGTAGCACGGTACAGTCTATAGAGGATGTGCATAAGTTACAGGATGACTTGGATAGACTAAGTGTCTGGGCATCCACTTGGCAAATGAGGTTCAATGTGGATAAATGTAAAGTTATGCATCTGGGTACTAATAACCTGCATGCATCGTATGTCTTAGGGGGGATTAAACTGGCAGAGTCACTGGTAGAGAAGGATCTGGGTGTACTTGTAGATCACAGACTACAGAATAGCATGCAATGTCAGGCTGCTGCTTCCAAAGCCGGCAGGATATTGTCATGTATAAAAAGAGGCATGGACTCAAGGGACAGGGACATAATACTCCCCCTTTATAAAGCATTGGTACGGCCTCACCTGGAATATGCTGTTCAGTTTTGGGCACCTGTCCATAAAAGGGACACTGCGGAGTTGGAAAGGGTGCAGAGACGCGCGACTAAACTAATATGGGGCATGGAACATCTTAGCTATGAGGAGCGATTAAAGGAGTTACAATTGTTTAGTCTTGAGAAGAGACGTTTAAGGGGGGATATGATAAACGTATATAAGTATATTAATGGCCCATACAAAAAATATGGAGAATAACTGTTCCAGGTTAAACCCCCCCAAAGGACGAGGGGGCACTCCCTCCGTCTGGAGAAGAAAAAGTTTAGTCTCAAGGGGCGACACGCCTTCTTTACCGTGAGGACTGTGAATTTATGGAACGGTCTACCTCAGGAACTGGTCACAGTAGGAACAATTAACAGCTTTAAAACAGGATTAGATACATTTATGGAACAAAATAACATTAATGCTTATGAAGAAATATAAAATCCCATCCCTTCCCCAATATCGCGCCACACCCCTACCCCTTAATTCCCTGGTTGAACTTGATGGACATATGTCTTTTTTCGACCGTACTAACTATGTAACTATGTAACTATGGATAAACTGAGAATACGGAATATTATTTTTAATATATGTAGGGTGCGAACTGTTATAGTGTAACAATTAATTTTTTGCTATTTTTTTTCTATAACTAGTAGAATTTAAAAAATGTGAAAAAATTTTCAATATTTAACCCCTTCAGGACCAAGCCCATTTTGGCCTTATGGACCGGAGCGTTTTTTGCACATCTGACCACTGTCACTTTAAACATTAATAACTCTGGAATGCTTTTAGTTATCATTCTGATTCCGAAATGGTTTTTTCATGACATATTCTACTTTAACATAGTGGTAAATTTTTGTCAATACTTGCATCCTTTCTTGGTGAAAAAAATCGTAATTTGATGAAAAATTTGAAAATTTTGCATTTTTCTAACTTTGAAGCTTTCTGCTTGTAAGAAAAATGGATATTCCGAATAAAAATTTTTTGGTTCACATATATAATATGTCCACTTTATGTTTGCATCATAAAATTGATGAGTTTTTACTTTTGGAAGACACCAGAGGGCTTCAAAGTTCGGCAGCAATTTTCCAATTTTTCAAAAAATTTTCAAACTCGATATTTTTCAGGGACCAGTTCAGTTTTAAGTGGATTTGAAGGGTCTTCATATTAGAAATACCCCATAAATGACCCCATTATAAAAACTACACACCCCAAAGTATTCAAAATGACATTCAGTCAGCGTTTTAACCCTTTAGGTGTTTCACAGGAATAGCAGCAAAGTGAAGGAGAAAATTCAAAATCTTCATTTTTACGCTCGCATGTTCTTGTAGACCAAATTTTTGAATTTTTACAAGGGGTAAAAGGAGAAAATTTATACTTGTATTTGAAACCCAATTTCTCTCGAGTAAGCACATACCTCATATGTCTATGTAAAGTGTTCGGCGGGCACAGTAGAGGGCTCAGAAGCGAAGGAGCGACAAGGGGATTTTGGAGAGTACGTTTTTCTGAAATGGTTTTTGGGGGGCATGTTGCATTTAGGAAGCCCTTATGGTGCCAGAACAGCAAAAAAAACCACATGGCATACTATTTTGGAAACTAGACCCCTCGGGGAATGTAACATGGGATAAAGTGAGCCTTTATACCCCACAGGTGTTTCACGACTTTTGCAAATGTAAAAAATTATAATAATTTTTACCTAAAATGCTTGTTTTCCCAAAAATTTTACATTTTTAAAAAGGGTAATAGCAGAAAATACCCCTAAAAATTTGAAGCCCAATTTCTCCCGATTCAGAAAACATGCCATATGGGGATGGAAAGTGCTCTGCTGGCGCACTACAGGTCTCAGAAGAGAAGGAGTCACATTTGGCTTTTTGAAAGCAAATTTTGCTCTGGGGGCATGCCGCATTTAGGAAGCCCCTATGGTGCCAGGACAGCAAAAAAAAAAACACATGGCATACCATTTTGGAAACTAGACCCCTCGGGGAACGTAACAAGGGGTTAAGTTAACCTTTACACCCCACAGGTGTTTCATGACTTTTGCATATGTAAAAAAAAAATATTTTTTTACCTAAAATGCTTGTTTTCCCAAAAATTTAACATTTTTAAAAAGGGTAAAAGCAGAACAATTTCTCCCGAGTACGGCGAAACCCCATATGTGACCCTAAACTGTTGCCTTGAAATACGACAGGGCTCCAAAGTGAGACATTGAGGCCTAAATTAGGGGCTTGCATAGGGGTGGACATAGGGGAATTCTACGTCAGTGATTCCCAAACAGGGTGCCTCCAGCTGTTGAAAAACTCCCAGCATGCCTAGACAGTCAACGGCTGTCCGACAATACTTGTTGTTTTGCAACAGCTGGAGGCTCCGTTTTGGAAACAGTGGCGTACCAGACGCTTTCATTTTTTATTGGGGAGGGGGGCTGTGTAGGGGTATGTGTATATGTAGTGTTTTTTCCTTTTTATTTTATTTTGTGTTAGTGTAGTGTAGGGTTTTTAGGGTACAGTCGCACGGGCGGGGGTTCACAGTAGTTTCTCGCTGGCAGTTTGAGCTGCGGCAGAAAATTTGCCGCAGCTGAAACTTGCACAATACAGAAATTTAGGTGCACTACTGTGGTAGATGTATACAATGACATTGGCTAATCCCTCAACACTGATGTTAAAATTGAGACATTCGCCAGTGTATCCTTATATAAAGGACACACCAGAGGCCGCACACCAACGCCAAGGTTTCTCAGATGGTACGGGACCTAACGCTAACCTACCTGTGCATATAAAGCAAAAACCAGGGGCCAGTGGGCAATTACAGCAGCACTAGGTCGACATGCAGCCTACTCCCAGTTCCCTCCAGCGTGACTAGGCACACATACAATGGGAGGAGGGAGAAAGGCTACAAGCCCCACCCAAGTTGGCTGATATAGGTGCATGGCCTCACAGGTGCAACCCTAATGCTGCCTGGAAAATGTTCAAGGCGCATTAACATATGGAGTTTACACACCTCCATGTATAACTTTACAAACAACAACAAAAAACGTGGTCTCAAATGGCTGGAGGTGCTCAACCCCAAATGCAGTTGTGCATATATACTGGGGGAGCAGATCCTGCCCTTGTAGTCCGTTGCTAGGGGCGATCCCCAGCATAAAAATGCATACAATGGAGGATGCCTGCAGCGGACTACAAGTGCCACAATAGAATCCTACACCAGATAAACGGTGTGGATGTGTAACAATTAGAATAATACAATACAGAAATTTAGGTGCACTACTGTGGTAGATGTATACAATGACATTGGCTAATCCCTCAACACTGATGTTAAAATTGAGACATTCGCCAGTGTATCCTTATATAATGGACAGACCAGAGCCGAAACTTGCAGCCAGATACTTGCTGTAAACCTCCGCCCATTTGAGTGTACCCTGTACATTCACATTGGGGGGGGGGAGGGAACATCCAGCTGTTGCAAAACTAAAGCTCCCAGCATGCGCTGACTGTACATGCTGAGAGTTTTAGTTTTGCAACAGCTGTAGGCACACTGGTTATGTATCACTGAGTTTGTGACCTAACTCAGTGTTTCATAACCAGTGTGCCTCCAGCTGTTGCAAAACTACAACTCCCAGCATGTACATGGTGTACATTGACTGCTGAGAGTTGGAGTTTGCAACAGCTGGAGGCACAACGGTTGTGAAACACTGAGTTAGGTAAAAAACAACAACTCTGAGTTTCACAACCAGTGTGCCTTCAGCTATTGCAAAACTACAACTCTCAGTAGTCACAGACAGCCAATGGGCATGCTGGGAGTTGTAGTTATGCAACCAGCAGATGCACCACTACAACTCCCAGCATGCACTTTAGCTGTTTGTTCAAGCTGGGAGTTGTAGTTATACAACAGCTGAAGGTACACTTTTCCATAGAAAAAATGTGCCTCCAGCTGTTGCAAAACCTTAAGTACCAGCATGCCCATAAGGGAATGCTGGGAGTTGTGGTGGTCTGCCTCCTGCTGATGCATAACTACAGCTTCCAGCATAACCTTTTTGCATGCTGGGAGCTGTTGCTAAGCAACAGCAGGAGGCTGTCACTCACCTCCTGCTGCTGCCGGCACACAGGTCAGTCCCTCGTCGTCGCCGCCGCTGCCGCTCCTGGGGTCCCACTCCCAACATTGACGCCGGGGATCGGGGTCCCCAGCACCCGGGGTGCACGTCCCGCACCCGCTCACGCCCTCCGGAAGAGGGGCGGAGCGGGTTGCGGGAGTGACATCCGCAGCAGGCGCCCTGATTGGTCGGCCGGTAATCCGGCCGACGAATCAGGGCGATCGTGAGGTGGCACCAGTGCCACCTCACCCCTGCAGGCTATGGCTGTTCGGGGCCGTCAGAGACAGCCCCAATCAGCCAGTAATTCCGGGTCACCGGAGACCCGATTGACCCGGAATCGCCGCAGATCGCTGGACTGAATTGTCCAGCGATCTGCGGCCATCGCCGACATGGGGGGGCATAATGACCCCCCTGGGCGATATGCCGGGATGCCTGCCGAACGATTTCAGCAGACATCCGGCTCCGGTCCCCAACCGGCTAGCGGTAGGGACCGGAATTCCCACGGGCGTATGGATACGCCCTCGGTCCTTAAGGACTCGGAATGCAGGGCGTATCCATACGCCCTATGTCCTGAAGAGGTTAAAGTAACGTCTAGGAAATTTTAAGATTTCCTCCATATTCATATGTGAATAACCTATTCATGTCATTAGTATTCAAATATTGAACGAAATTAGTGAAAACATTTTCAGATCCCTCCCATATAATCAGGACATTGTTCACATATCTTAGGAACTGCTTCAAATAAAGTGTGAAGGGGTTCCTGAGAGTGTGGACGTATGTCAGTTCGAACACAGCAAGATATATATTAGCCAGGGTATATGAAACCGGAGACCCCATCGGGGTTCCGTGCAGTTGTTTGTACCAACAATTGTCATACATGAATGTATTATTACTCAGAATGAACATCAAAGCATCAGTAACAAATTCAATAAATTCTGGTGGTTTTCCTGAATAGGACAAAAAGTGTTTTTACAGCCCCTACACCCGGATCCCAAGGAATACGGGTGCAGAGGGCTTCAACATCGAGAGATACTAAGGTGTAAGATTCCTGCTAGAGATGAGCGAACTTACAGTAAATTCGATTCGTTACAAACTTCTCGGCTCGGCAGTTGATGACTTTTCCTGCATAAATTAGTTCAGCTTTCAGGTGCTCCGGTGGGCTGGAAAAGGTGGATACAGTCCTAAGAGACTCTTTCCTAGGAATGTATCCACCTTTTCCAGCCCACCGGAGCACCTGAAGGCTGAACTAATTTACGCAGGATAAGTCATCAACTCAGTGGCGTTGCGACCCGGCTGCGGCCCGCACCGGGTGACACCAACCTAATGGGGTGACACCAAGACGCTCCGCAGCACCCCCCCTCCCCAGTTACACCGACACCCCCCGTCACCGACACCCCCCCCCCCGGCATTCACCAGCGCTGTGAGCCCGTCCAACAGCACCCCCCCGGCATTCACTAGCGCTGTGAGCCCGTCCAGCAGCACCCCCCCCCCACCGGCATTCACCAGCGCTGTGAGCCCGTCCAACAGCACCCCCCCCCCGGCATTCACCTGAGCTGTGCGCCCGTCAACACACCCCCTCCCCCCGCCCTTCATCGCCGCTGTGCGCCAGTCCGTCAGCATCACTGCATGGGACATCAGTGACGTCACTCGCAGGGTGCCCGGAGAGAAGGAGCGCAGCGCTGGATGGGTGAGTGTGTGTGTCTGTCTCTCTGTCTGTCGCTATCTCTGTATGTGTGTGACTGTCTGTGTGTGACTGTGTATGTGTGTGTGTGTGTGTGTATGTATGTGACTGTGTGTGACTCTGTGTGTGTATGTATGTGACTGTGTGTGTGTGTGTGTATGTATGTGACTGTGTGTGACTCTGTGTGTGTGTGTATGTATGTATGTGACTGTGTGTGTGTCTGTGTGTGTGTCTGTGTGTGTGTTGCAGGGGGACCCAGGAGCGCTACACCCCTGCCCACAATCATTTCTTGTATTGGAATTATGTAGGAGGCCTTCTGGTGTGCCAAGTATGCCTTATTTTCTGTGTGTGTGTGTGACTCGGTGTGTGTGTGACTGTGTGTGTGACTGTGACTCTGTGTGTGTGTCTGTCTGTGAGTGTGTCTCTTTGACTGTGTGTGTGTTTGTGTGTGTGTCTCTCTGTGTTTTATGTGTTTTTTTTTTGTTTTTGTTTTTGTGGGGGGGGGGGGGTTAAACAGCAATCTAATGCGGGGAGACTTTGACCCATTGTGGGGAACCTGCAAGGGAACCTGCGGCCTAATGTGGGGTAACTACTACCAAATGTGCGGAGTCTATGCTACCTAATGTGGGGATTCTATGCTACCTAATGTGGGGAGTCTATGCTACCTAATATGGGGAAACTGCAACCTAATGTGGGGAATCTGTGCTACCTAATGTGGGGAATCTATGCTACCTAATGTGGGGAAACTGCAACCTAATGTGGGGAATCTGTGCTACCTAATGTGGGGAAATTGCTACCTAATGTGGGGGAACACGTACCAAATGTAGGGAATCTATGCTGCCTAATGTGGGGAAAATATGCTACCTAATGTGGGGGAACTGCTGCCTACCTAAAGTGGGGGAACTGCTGCCTACCTAATGCTCCCCCCTGGCAGTAGCACCCTCATCATCCACCAGCAACACCCCCCCATCCCCAGCAGTAGCACCTCCATCAGCAGATCCTGATGGTGGATGATGGCGGTGCTCCTGCCGGGAGGATGATCCTGCGGATGGATGATAGGGGGGTGATACTGCCAGGGGGGATGGCCAGTTGCACCCTCATCATCCTCCAGCAACACCCCCCCCCCAGTAGTAGCACCCCCATCATCCACTAGCAACACCGCCAAAAAAAAACTCCCGTGGTAATAGCATCAGCTAACGGATGTTGAGGGGTGTTACTGCGGTTGTGATATTATATTCAGAGGCTGCACTGTATGGCAACATTATATTCAGAGGGCGCAGTTTGTGGTAGTATTATATTCAGAGGGTACAGTGGGTGGTAGTATTATATTCAGGGGTACAGTGTGTGGCGGTATTATATTCAGGGGTACAGTATGTGGTAGATTTATATTCAGAGGGTACAGTATGTGATGGTATTATATTCAGAATGTACAGTATGTGGTAGTATATTCAGAGGGTACAGTGTGTGGCGGTATTATATTCAGGGGTACAGTATGTGGCAGACTTATATTCAGAGTGTACAGTATGTGTTGTTATTATACTCAGAATGTACAGTGTGTGGTAGTATTATATTCAGAGGTCGCAGTGTCAGGTTTATAATAATACTTGTTTTTATATAGAGGATGAGAATGCGCTGACATAGAGAGGAGACATCTGGGCGTCACATTCTGCAGAGAGAAGTTTTAGCTGGAACAAGTCCTGGCGGTATGTACCATCTGAATTAGATAAGGAAAGACTATAGAGAAGACGTCACCTATAGTCACTGATATCATTGTGTATTCTCACTATAGAGAAGACGTCACCTGTAGTCACAGATTTCATTGTGTATTCTCCTCTCTATGTCCTATCAGAGCTGTAGTCGTTTGTCAGTTCTACAGTTATGGTGAGTGAAACCACAACTCCCAGCATAACCTCACCACTGCTCAAAGTACTCTACTGGAAAACATTTTTTTTTATATCAATTGGTGCTACAAAATTAAACAGATTTGTAAATTACTTCTATTCAAAAATCTTAATCCTTCAAGTACTTATTAGCTGCTGTATAAGTGATTCACAGGAAGTTCTTTTCTTTTTTAATTTATTTTCTGTCTGACCACAGTGCTCTGTGCTGACACCTTTGTCCATGTCAGGAACTGTCCATAGTAGGAGCAAATCCCCATAGCAAACCTATCCTGCTCTGGACAGTTCCTGACATGGACAGAGGTGTCAGCAAATAGCACTGTGGTCAGACTGGAAAGAACTACACAACTTCCTGTGGAGCATACAGCAGCTGATAAGTACTGTAAGGATTAAGATTTTAAATAGAAGTAATTTAAAAATCTGTTTAACTTTCTGGCACCATTTGATATAAAAGTAAATGTTTTCCAGTGGAGTACCCCTTTAAGTAATTCTCGGAGCTGTATATTTAAATGGTGAAAACTTCTTTAACATTTTCCTATTCTGTGGCAACTGCTATATCTGATTATTATACTGGAATTTCTCACAATGCGCTACAACAGTGGTGTCTGTCACAACAGGCTAAAAACGTGCTGAAGGGGGGGGGGTATGGGGTGACACCATTTTCTACCGCATCGGGTGACACCAACCCTAGCAACGCCACTGCATCAACTGCCGAGCTGAGAAGTTCGTGAAGAATCGAATTTACTGTAAGTTCGCTCATCTCTAATTTCTGCCAATGGATGTTATCCAAAATGCTTAATAAATCACTAGTATCTCTAATGAATGAGGGGATACCTGGAAGGAGTGGAGATATAGGCCACTCAAGGTAGCTGGAAAGGGGTTCAGTCACCGACCCGATCCCAGCGACAATAGGTCGTCCGGGGGGACGGATCAGTGACTTATGGACTTTAGGAAGTAGATACCACCTAGCTGGTTTTGGATTCTCGGGGAGTAATTTAGCAGCCATTTTTTCAGATAGCAATTGTTTTTCTACTGATAGTCTAAGGAAATATCTTAATTTTTAAACAACTTTATTGGTAGGGTTACCTGATAGTTTTTCATAAGTGAGACTGTCACCAAGTTGTCTAAGGGCTTCGTCGCTGCGGTCGGTGATGTCCTGTATTAGCCGCGGGTCCCGGACGTTGATGGCCGCAGGGACCAACCCGATAGGTGTGTATTCGCCATTTAAGACGCACCAACTTTCGGCGAAAAATAAAATTCTTATACGGCGAAAAATACGGTATGTTAAAATGTCCCTGTGGCCGAGTGTACGTAGGGCAGACTATGAGGAATGCGAAATGCGGATTAACGAACATCGGTGTGGAATCCGGAATATGAAAAGTATTGGAGGTAAAAGTCAGATAGAAACAGAGAATACATTTGGTGAAACAGGAGTAGCAAAACATTTCTATGAGTTTGACCATCAAGTAAGTGAATTACGTTGGCTGTTTATTGAAGAGATAGAAGGGGATTCAGAAGAGAAAATTAAAAGAAGATTATTACAACGAGAAGTGTATTGGATAGAAACCTTAAACTCGCCGAGTCCAGACGGACTCAACGAGATTTGCAATTTTTCAGTTTTTCTGTAAGATGTTGTTAATATCTGGCTAAATATTGCTGCGAAAGAATTGTTACATTCTGATTTTAATTATGAAGCATTTAAGTGCTTGTATTTTAATATGAAATGTCTCATTTCACAATTAAACTCTGGCGAGAGATGAACAGCTATGTAATGGGTGCACAATAGGGTCACTTGAGAAAGGCGGCGTGTCCTCCGAAACGACGGAAGTGTCCGGCAAAAACTCACCTGTCTACCCCTTCGTGAGAGGAAGTAGGACAAGCTCCGCTATGCCCGTTGAAGGGTAAAATTGTACCGGGTGCTGGATCACTACTGTCGGACATTATTAGTGAGCACTGTGGGTGAAGTAATATTTTGTACATTCAAAAAGTGGAGATTTCTCCTATTTTGTATTAAGAAGTTGAAACTACTAAAGCATTTTCTTAAAAACACATTCAGTTGTCAAGTGTGAATTGCTTCTTATCTATAATGTACCTACTGCCAGGATTACAATCCTCATTCACTGACATTTTACAAGGTGCAGTAAAAAGCATACAACAAGAAATGCATAATCTGTCAGCCCGCACATCTAACATTGAACATAAGTTAGATGAACTGACATCTGCTCACAACACAATGAATGTATCAGTTAAAACCTTGGAAAAAGAAGTGGATACACTAAAAATGATATTAGCTGGCATTGAGGACCTGTGGTTATTAAACCAGGGGATTTGAAAGATTTTTTGAAGGAATACTTTGAACATTATTGCCTGAATTAAATACTACTAAATTATTGTTAGATGGGGCACATCGATTGCCTAAGCCTAAATCTATTGCATCATCTTATCCAAGAGATGTAATCTCAGTTTCTCAGCAATAACAATGGCAAAACGTTGGGAGTTTGCATTTCCTTTGTTGTTTTTTTCTTGTGTTTTTTTTTTTTGCCTTTGAGTGGAAACTGCATTTTTGGCCCCCGTTGACGTTTTTTTCATAATTTGTTGGGTACCAAAAAAAAAAAAGGGATGCAATAGTGATGGAAAAAAAATTATTTAACTAAATTCATATTTTTTATAACAACATTTTTTATAAATTTTTAAATAGGGATCAATTTATGTGGGCGGAACGGGGCATAGCCCCAGGTGTCACTCCTGACACTCTATGTGATAGTCCATGATATAGCAGAGATGCTGAGTGGCTCTATACAGCGCTCGCTTCTCTGCACTATACTCAGGCCTAGCCAGTGATGTGAAGAGAAATTCACATCACTCATTCATATTTTTCGCCCAGATGGTGGCAGCCAATCCCCGCTCTCAGCAGGAAATATAAATGGTGAGTGGCCGGCCAGAGTACAGAGCAGAGATGCGAACGCAGGAGAAAGCCGCTCCACATCTCAGGGATGAAGGATGATCGCAGCGGGTGTCAGGAGTGACACCCGCTGTGATCTGTCCTTAACTGCAGGTACTACTGCTCCCAACATGGAGCACACTCTGCTCAATGCTGGGAGCTGTAGTACCTGCATTAATAGACAGATCGTAGCGAGTGTCACTCCTGACATCCAATGTGATCCTCCAGTATAATGTATAGATGGGGCGGGCAGCTCTCCTGTGGTCCCCTACACTGATGTATGTATATATATTTATTTATATATATATATATATATATATATATATACACACATTCATATTTCCCACAGAGAGTTGTGATTGGCTGGAACCATCTGGCCAATCACAGCTCTATGCAGGAGCTATGAATAGGTGTATATATTCGGCAGTGCAGGGGATGCTAAAAGAGCGACCGGCCGCATGTATACATTATACAGGAGGATCGCAACGGACCCGGGGCGATCTGTCAATTAGTACAGGTACTACTACGCCCATCATGGAACAGTGTGTTCCATGCTGGGAGTAGTAGTAATACCTAAACTGGGAAAAAAGTGAAAAACACACATACTACATTTTTATTATTGTCAGCTACATTTTAAGGTCCCTGCCTGCCCACATAAATTGATCTCCGTTTTAAAAATTAATAAAAATTGTGTTATAAAAAAAAGATACATTTTGTTAGATACAACTTTTTCCATCACTACTGTATTTTATTTTTTTATGGTACCCTAAGAAATTTTTTATTAAAAAAAGGTATCTCCATCACTTTTTTGGATCGCTAAAATACTCCCTGCAAAAATGCCGAAATTAAAACCCACATGTCATTTTTCTTGCCGAATTTTTTTAGGCCCATAGACTTCTGAGAAAAATGCCACAATTTCAGGGAGCTCAACATGCTGCGACTTTACAAAATCGCCAAGGAGCTAAAAGAGTGAAAAAAACGCCAAACTGAAAAACGCAAAGTGGAAAAAGAATTTTGCGATATCTCATTGATTTAAAGCTAACATCTGGCCGGAGCATTTTTTTTCAATGAAAAAACATCATGGGGGCCATTCTGCAGTTTTTTTTGGGAAGGGGAAATGCACAAAAAAAACAAGTAGAAACTTAGCCTGAATGTTGTATGAATGTTGTAAGTGAGAACTATCCCTTTGTTAGAAATGAGTATGAATGAATTAGGGACTAATTGTTTTGTCCCTTATCATTCAGTTTCTTATGTAAGGAACCAGATGACTGCACCTCGCGCTATGATAGCCTCCCTAAAATTCGTAATAGACCGCCAAAATTTACACTACTTGAACTACATTTATTATATAATTTAATATGGCATTGAGATTCCTGTCAATAAACTGCAAGTGATTAAACCCTCCCATTAAAAGATCCACGGGATGGAAGGAAGCCGAAAGTCTTCGGGCAGATATGATATGTCTTCAAGAGAAGCACCTTAGGGCTAAAAATGCCCTTAGGTTGAGCCATAAATCCTTCTCTTATGTCTACTATGCCCCAGCCCCTTGTAAAAGAGGCCCTGATCATTAACAAATTTAGTGAGGGCGTGGCCTGGCTGCTGAAGTGAATGGCCGCATAGCGTGTGAGCTCCGGTATCACCACCTGTTTTAGCGAACATACCGAGCATTCAGCCCTCTGCAAACTACCTACATCTGACCCTCGCTATCCCTAGTCATGGCGGGGAGAAGGAAGAGAGTGGTCAAGCAAGGGACACTGGCCAAATTCAACTTTACTCGCAGGCTGCCTCTCTCCCAAGATGGCGCCTGTCTTCAACCCAGCCCGGTACCTGTCGACAAGCAGCACGCCTAAGGTCCGCCATTCCACTTCGGACCCCGCTCTGCATTGCTTAGCTACAATTTACCATGAAGACAGTGCTCCTCGCATGCCCTCCTCGGCCTCAGTCGGCGAAGAGGACGGGCCACAAGATGGCGCTGACTGGATGCTCCCTGCCGGCGCTGGTCCAACCTCACCTACGGTTTCTCCCTCGGCAAGCCCCGCGAAACAGTGCATACGCCTGCCGCAACCGGAGGTAACTAATTTACAATGCTGCTGGCTTTACACCAGACTTTCCTAAGAGACATATCTAGTGTCATTTCTCCTATCAATGCCTCAGTGGGAGAGCCAGGTTCTAGAGTGGACCATATTGAAAATAAGCTGGAGGAGTTCTCAGATCTTCATAATACTCTGGTGGAATCACATACAGACCTCGATGAAGAAGTTGCTCAAAAATAGCAGATTTGGAAGATAGGAGCCGGAGGAACAACTTGAAATTCAGAGGTGTCCCAGAATCAGTGCTTCCCTCTGACATTCCCACATATATACGGTCCATACTGAAAGCTGTTCTTCCCTCCACTACCGCCCAAGAACTTGAGATTGATCGGGTGCATAGGATCCCCCGACCGCAACATCTAGATGAGAAAGTTCCCAGAGACATTCTGGCGAGGGTGCACTTTTATACAATAAAAGAAAAGGTCCTGGATTACTCTCGCAAAAAATAGCGGCTTACCTGCTCTATTTCATCAAGTTTCATTTTTTTTTTGGACCTGTCTGCTGTAACCCTACAAGCAAGGAGGCAGCTACAACCAATTACTCAAGCCCTCCGATCTGCCAATATTGCCTACATTTGGGGCTTTCCGGTGCGCCTCCTAATCCGCAAAGGGAATCAGCTTCATGTTCTTCGCTCTTTGAAAGAGGGCGAAAACCTCCTGAAAAATTGGAACCTACCACTTGCTCCTACATCTGGACTCTCTCAACGTTCCACACCTCTGCGGGTCAAAAAGGACTCGGTTACCACTTAATCCGACTGGTTTTGAACTTCCTCTGCGTTCCATGTACAGGTGAAGAGTAAGCCATTCCTTAGGCCTCAGGATGAACTCTGCCTCTGACAACTCTACGGGCTCAACTACCATGAGCCTATAGTTTTTCGTCTTTATTTCTTTCATTGTTGTTTTCTTATTACTGTTGTGCTGTCATATCATTGCTAAGTAAATGTCTTATAATCATTTTTATTGCCCAACCTGTCTAACCCGGGGGAGCGTGTGCTGGCTGGGGGGGGGGGGGGGCATGCTCCTCTTTCCAGATTGCATGTTTCTTGCTACTACCTTAAGCCTGTTTTCATGCCCTAATGGTCATAAAATTAACTAGTATTAACGTTAATGGTCTGAATGTGCCAAATAAGAGATCTCAGTTGTGGAAGGATGCTATAGAATCAAAAAGTGATGTCATAAGTGTCCAAGAGACGCACTCACTCGCAAAAGATACATATAGGATCTCGCACCCTCTTTTACCCCACATTTTCCATTCTTCCTATCACACTAAAACCAGGGGGATATTGATTGCAGTCAAAAACTCTTTCTTTCTCCTTGAAGGAAGTGGTTTCTGATAAAAATGGCAGATTTATTATTTTACAATGCACAATTAACCTTATTCATATGACCCTAGTCTCCTTATATGCCCCCAATAAGGGACAGTTGCACTTTCTCAACAAACCACTTAAAAAGACTAAACAAACAACTTGTGGACCCTTAGTATTATGTGGAGACTTTAATACCATAATGGACCCTGCTCTAGACTCCACAGCCACCTCGAGGTTGCCTTCTTTCTCTCTATCTTCCTGGGCTTGGGAGGCGGATTAGTATGATGTATGGAGGCTGCGGCATCTGACACACTATTCTTTCCACTCGGGTGTACACAATTCATATTCCAGAATCGACATGTTCCTACTCAGCAGCTCATTATTACCCAAAATCCAAGAATCCTCCATAGAGGTTATCACGTGGTCGGATCATGCTGCAGTCTCCATTCTCATGTCAGACAAATTTTCGTCCAACTTATCTAATTTATGAAGGTCCAGTCCTTTCCTACTAGAGCACCCCAAATACTCCAAACAGCTTAGGTCAGACATATCCGATTATTTCACTATAAATGCGCCATCTGTTAATAGCAAGAAGGCAGTCGTTAGGGGAAGACTCAAATAAGCGATCCCCCTCTAACACCCTCGCCTCACAATTATTTTCCCTCCGCCGCGATTTAAGATGTATTATTAAGATGATTATCCTCTTACGAAAAAAGTCATAGGAAGATGCAGGCACATTACTATTCACATGACAACAAAGCGGGTAAGCTCCTGCCCACCGCCTGAAATAGAGACAACTAAAATCCCGTATTCCTCACATTCTCCACCCTGCCACTAGTTCCAAACTTATTACGCCGCTAGACATTGCGAATGGCTTCAGAGCCTTTTATTCAAAACTATATAATCTCCAAGACACCACTCCTGACATCCATGACCATACTTCTGCAGTCCAGAATTATTTCACAGCACTTAACTTACCTCAACTTAGAGATACCCAACTACTAGAGCTTAATAAAGACTTTACTTCCCAGAAATCAAAAAAATTATCCGCTCACTCCCTTCAAACAAAGCCAACGGCCCAGACAGATTTGCTAGTGCTTATTACAAAGATTTTTCTGACGCTCTGTCTTCTAGATTTCTGCTCGGAGGCTGCCACCACTGGCACTTTTCTGAGGAAAAACCTTCAGGCATTGATTAAGACCATCCCCAAGCCTGGCAAATCTGCGGACCTCCCTCAGAACTACAGACTAATCTCCTTATTAAACCAAGATGTAAAGATTTTTGCCAAGCTCCTGGCCTCCAGACTTGCTGGTGTTCTCCCATCTTTGGTTTCCACGGATCAGGCCAGTTTCGTCCCAGGAAGGCAGACATCGGACAACACCAGAAGGATGCTCCACATTTTCCACCACATTGAACGCCATTCTCTGCCCTCAGTGATTATGGCGCTGGATGCCGAGAAGGAGTTTCATCGGCTTCGCTGGTCTTTCGCCTTCTCGGTACTTAGAGAGATGGGGCTTGGGGGAGCTATACTATCAGCTATATCTTCTTTATATTCCTGCCCCTCGGCCAGAGTACTGGTAAACGGTGCGTTATTCTCGGAATTCAATATTACTAACGGATCCAGGCAGGGGTGCCCCCTTTCCCCGTTGATATAAATTCTTTCAATAGAGCCACTAGCCCAATCCATACGTTTAGACCCTAAAGTCACGGGTATCCCTATAGGCCCCGCTGAGCACTCCATCTCCTTATAAGCGGATGATATCATTGTCTCCATGTCTAACCCATCGTTCTCCATCCCTGCCGTGCTATCCCAGATACAACATTTTGGCACCCTATCACACTATCACCTAAACACAGCCAAAACTCAAACCCTTCCACTAAACCTGCCAATTAAGGAGATATGTTCTTTGCGCGCACCGTACCCTTTCGATTGGCGGCAATCCTCTATCCACTACCTAGGGGTGAATCTATTGTATCCTTTATCATCGATCTTCAGGGAGAATTACATCCCCCTTTTCTCCTCCCTAGCTAAGGAAACAAACTAACACAAGCCATGATCTCCTAGAGTGGCCACTTTTAAAATGTTCTTGTTGCCTATGCTTTTATATGCGTTCCGCACCCTACATATTCCTCTCCTCAAATAATTTTTCACTGATGCACAACGCATATTCACCAATTTTGTTTGGTCCGGCTCCAGGCCCAGACGCTCACAAACTATTTTAGCTAAATCCAGATTTGCAGGCGGCATGGGCGCACCGAATATACATGGATATTATATAGCTTCATTGGTGTCCTCCCTCAGACACTGGTGGAAAGGCGATGTTTCCTACCCTTGGGTTCAACTCGAACAGTACTTGTCTGCCCCGCTCTTCCTCCATGACAAGCTGCTTCTTCCCCTTTGGAACTTTCCCGCCCCTGACCCTTCTAGGACTACTCCTATCATAATGCCCGGGCAGGTACAGTGGTAATAATGGGAGATTTTAACTATCCAGATATAGATTGGGGTCCGGGGTTGGCTAAAACTACAAAGGGGTGACAATTCCTAAATTTATTGCAGGATAATTTTATGGGCCAGTTTGTGGAGGGCCCAACAAGAAGTGATGCCTTGTTGGATCTGATCATTTCCAACAACGCAGAGCTGATTGGTAATGTAACTGTGCGGGAAAACCTTGGTAATAGCGACCACAATATAGTTACTTTTGACTTAAAATGTAGAAAACAAAGACAGGCGGGGAAGGCAAAAACATATAACTTTAAAAAGGCAAATTTCCCTGGGCTGAGGGCTGCACTACAGGACATAGACTGGGGGGAGGGGTTCTCAAATACTGATACAGAAGGTAAATGGGACATCTTTAAATCAACTCTAAATAACTATACAGCTAAATATATACCAAAGGGGAACAAATATAAACGATTAAAACTAAATCCTACATGGCTGACACATGATGTTAAAAGAGCAATAAACAACAAAAAAATTGCGTTCAAAAAATACAAATCTGATGGGTCAGCTATAACATTTAAACAGTACAAGGAGCTTAATAAAATCTGTAAAAATGTAATAAAAACAGCAAAAATTCAAAATGAGAGACAGGTGGCCAAAGAAAGCAAAACTAATCCTAAATATTTTTTTAGATATATAAATGCAAAAAAACCAAGGACAGAGCATGTAGGACCCCTTAATAATGATAATGGGGAGGTTGTCACAGGCGATCAAGAGAAGGCGGAGCTACTGAATGGGTTCTTTAGTTCTGTATACACTATGGAAGAAGGAGCTGACATTGGCCAGGTCAGTGCTGGTAACACATCATGTAATGTACTGAACTGGCTTAATGTAGAGATGGTACAAGGTAAATTAAGTGATATAAATGTAAGCAAATCCCCAGGACCGGATGGACTACACCCAAGAGTTCTTAGAGAGGTAAGTTCAGTAATATCTGTACCCCTGTTCATGATATTTAGAGATTCTCTGGTGTCTGGTATTGTGCCAAGGGACTGGCGCAAGGCGAATGTGGTGCCAATCTTCAAAAAGGGCTCTAGGTCTTCCCCAGGAAACTATAGACCGGTAAGTTTAAAGTGCATTGTGGGTAAATTGTTTGAAGGACTTACAAGGGATTACATACATAGGGGATAATTGTATTATAAGTGATAGCCAGCATGGGTTTACTAAGGATAGAAGTTGTCAAACCAATCTAATTTGCTTTTATGAAGAGGTGAGTAGAAGCCTTGACAGAGGAATGGCTGTGGATATAGTGTTTCTGGATTTTGCTAAAGCATTTGATACTGTCCCTCATAGACGTCTGACAGGTAAGTTAAGGTCTTTGGGTTTGGAAATTTTAGTTTGTAACTGGATTGAACACTGGCTCATGGATCGTACCCAGAGAGTGGTGGTCAATGATTCGTACTCTGATTGGTCCCCGGTTATTAGTGGTGTACCCCAAGGTTCAGTACTGGGACCGCTGTTGTTTAATTTATTTATCAATGATATAGAGGATGGTATTAACAGCTCTGTTTCTATCTTTGCAGATGACACCAAGCTTTGTAGCACGGTACAGTCTATAGAGGATGTGCATAAGTTACAAGATGACTTGGATAGACTAAGTGTCTGGGCATCCACTTGGCAAATGAGGTTCAATGTGGATAAATGTAAAGTTATGCATCTGGGTACTAATAACCTGCATGCATCGTATGTCTTAGGGGGGATTAAACTGGCAGAGTCACTGGTAGAGAAGGATCTGGGTGTACTTGTAGATCACAGACTACAGAATAGCATGCAATGTCAGGCTGCTGCTTCCAAAGCCGGCAGGATATTGTCATGTATCAAAAGAGGCATGGACTCAAGGGACAGGGACATAATACTCCCCCTTTATAAAGCATTGGTACGGCCTCACCTGGAATATGCTGTTCAGTTTTGGTCACCTGTCCATAAAAGGGAGTTGGAAAGGGTGCAAAGACGCGCGACTAAACTAATATGGGGCATGGAACATCTTAGCTATGAGGAGCGATTAAAGGAGTTACAATTGTTTAGTCTTGAGAAGAGACGTTTAAGGGGGGGATATGATAAACGTATATAAGTATATTTATGGCCCATACAAAAAATATGGAGAAAAACTGTTCCAGGTTAAACCCCCCCAAAGGACGAGGGGGCACTCCCTCCGTCTGGAGAAGAAAAAGTTTAGTCTCAAGGGGCAACACGCCTTCTTTACCGTGAGGACTGTGAATTTATGGAACGGTCTACCTCAGGAACTGGTCACAGCAGGAACAATTAACAGCTTTAAAACAGGATTAGATACATTCCTGGAACAAAATAAGATTAATGCTTATGAAGAAATATAAAATCTCATCCCTTCCCCAATATCGCGCCACATCCCTACCCCTTAATTCCCTGGTTGAACTTGATGGACATATGTCTTTTTTCGACCGTACTAACTATGTAACTATGTAATATCAGGCTTAGAAACATTACACATTATCCACCACAACCCCAACTGTTTCTTCCCATGCTGACTTACCCATATCTATAATTGATGGATCTATTCCCAATTTAGACCTAAAATGGTGGAGAGCAGCCGGCATACAAGCACTAGCACACATATACGAAAATGGCCTACTTATGACCTTTGAAACCATTCACACTAAATATTTTATTCCTAATACAGATTTTTTCAAATATCTTCAAACAAAACACTTTGGGGGATGGTTATCAAAGGATTTAGACTGGTTTTTCCTGTCTAAATTTGTCGCACAGAAAGTCGCAGTCCTAGTATGTGCGACTTTTCTGTGACTTTTGCTCTAGAGGATTTTTAGAACATGATGCATACCAGTCTATTTTAGACGAAAATGCATTGGAAAATGCATTGGTGCTGAATTTATCAAAAGCGACTTTTCAGCGACAAGTCGCATTGGCTGAAAGTACGCCGAAATGTCAAACCATATTGGAGCAGTTTAAATACAGTCTAAAGCATAGATCACAAAGTCAGTGCACAGAATTTATCAAGAGCCGTGTGCCTTTGATAAATTAGGTGCACAATAGACCAGCCTAATGCTCTGTAGTTTGGTCTATATTGATGCGGGACATAGACAACTTTGATCAATATCCCTTTTTGTCTCCTCTCTGCCCCCACACACGGCCAAACTAAACACCTCTACCCAAAAATACTTGTCTCATGGAGTCAAGGGGCTAAAATCTCTATATAATAACCTGACCCAAACAGACTCCTTTTCTAAACACTATCCACTCAGAATATGGGAAAGGGAGATGGGCCACACTTTCACAGAAGACGATTGGTGCTCCTCTTTCAAAAGAATCCACAAAGCCTTCCAGTGCTCTGCCCACATCGAAAGCGCCTACAAGACCATTTTAAGATGGTATTATACACCTGATAAACTTGCAAGAATTTATCCAAATTGCTCCTCTGAGTGCTGGAGACAATGCGGTCATAGAGTATCTTTACTTCACATTTTATGGAATTGTCCCCTTATACAGCCATTTTGGGTAGCCTGTAAACGTATAATTAACTATTTTCCTTGCACCATACATTGGTCTCCCCAACTGGTACTATTGTTTATGGATATGGCACACATACCACCCCCTTACCGGGATCTGTTCTGCATAATCGCCATCGTAGCAAAAAAAACCTCAAGTTTCTAGAAACAAGTAACTGTACCATCATTATCAATAAACTGAACACAACCTATTCCTTTGAAAAAGTTTTAGCCCTAGGTTCCACACGCTTCACAGCCTTGCAGCAAAGATGGCAACCTTGGAAATCCTCCGTCCATTGTGTAGATATTTAGCTGTGCGGTGAAAGAGGTGGGACTCATCAGTCAGGGGAAGGCTTCGACATCTACAGCCCCTCATAGTGACAGTGGTTGCCTTTCCCTTCGAATATAATCTACACCATCTACTTGGGCATTATTATCTTGAAAAACTGTTTTTATCCTACATACTGTCGAGTGGTTGGGCAATAGGTTATACTATTCTCCAAAAACTAGCCTTAAACCTGATAGTCTGCTACAATATTTCACTATATGATGACAGCCTGTTATCTTTATTGTTGGCACCATGTTTCGGTGCCTACTTTTTTATTCTTGCATTATTGTATGCTACTTGTACACTGCCTTACCTCCTTCATACGTATCCTGGCTATCGGATGAATGTTTATTGTTGTAAAATGATTATGAAAACTTTAATAAAAATTATTGGAAAAAAAATAAAATAAAAAAAAACAGTAATATTAACTGCCCCAGTACTGGAAGGAGACAGTAAAGGTAGATATATAATCTTACGATGTAACCTAAATTATCTACCCTATTTGTTATTATAGGAGTGTATGCACCAAACATTAGACAAGATAGCTTTTTAGGTTCTGTCCTTCGTAAAGCAGCCTTCCCACCTACTGAAAGAGTGGTGGTTATGGGGGAACTTCAATCACCCAATTTGGCCATCAGTAGATTCAAAGTCAAATCATGCACACAGAACCTAGGGCTATTTGCCAAACCATTGAAAAGTATGTACTTTATGATGTTTGGAGAATTCAGATTATACCGAATCAGATTATACGTTCTTCTCCAATTCTACACTCCTATTGACTATTTTCTTCTCAGCAGACCATTATTAGATGTAGAGCTATTGACAGAACTTAGAACAATTACATGTACTGACCATGCACCAATTGCATTAACATTATCAGATTATTTTGCCCTTGGCGTGCTAGTCCATACATCTTACAAAACCAAGATTTTATTGAGGCCATGTCGCTCAGATCTCATACCTTTTTTTCCTTAACAAAGGTACAGTGACATCTACTGCAACCTTATGGTGTGCTTTTAAAGCCAACATATGTGTATATATAATAACAAACAATCCATCATAAGAAACAAACACATACAAAGCATTTAGGGTTGATGTTGGCGCTGACAGACCTACATAGACAGAACAATAGATTATATGAAAGCCATATAGCCCCCAGAATTGCTTCTATTACAAAGCAATTGCATGTTATGGATTTGTATAAATTTGACATAGCACTGAAGGCAAAAGGGGGAATTATGACTTACCGATAATTCTGTTTTCTTGAATCATCACATCAGCACCACAATGAGATTGCTCCCCATTGATCCTAAAGGAACAGGAAGCACAAAGACGTTAAAAGGCCCCTCCCCGGACAACCCCTCAGTGTTTACAAATTACTAAGAAGCATACATATAAATAACTAAACATACGTACACTATTTAGGGAGGGATTAAAGGGTGCTGATGTGATGATTCAAGAAAACCGAATTATCGGTAAGTCATAATTCCCCCTTTTCATATCATCATCACATCAGCACCCCAATGAGACATACCAGATAAATGATGTCTAGGGAGGGACTACAGCTTGCAGCACTTTCCGTCCAAAGGCCAAATCCTGAGACGAGGCTACATCCAATTTGTAGTGTTTAAAGAAGGTGTGAGGTGTCGACCAAGTCGCTGCTCTGCAAATCTGCTCCAATGAAGCACAAGATTTTTCAGCCCAGGAGACTGCCATTGCTCTGGTTGAGTGAGCTTTTAGATGTTCAGGAACTTGTTCTCCAGATCTTCTGTAAGCTTCAGCAATAGAAGACTTCACCCATCTGGCAATAGAGCTTTTAGAGTCTTTCTTCCCTTTATTAGGGCCCTGGAACTGAAGAGATTTTGATCTTTCCTCCAATCCTTGGTCTGTTGTAGGTAGAAAAGGATGGTTCTCCTGACATCCAAGGAATGGAATATCTCTTTTTTTTTTGGGGTGGGGGGGGGGGGGATTACAAAAAGTTGGTAGGATAATATCTTTAGACCTGTGAAAGTTTGTTACCACTTTCGGTAAAAAAGCTGGATTTAGTTTCAGTATAATTCTGTCTTCAAGCACGGTAAGATAGGGTTCTTCAATTGATAATGCTTGAATCTCACTTACTCTTCTTGCTGTTGTAATGGCTGTCAGGAAGACTGCTTTCCAAGTTAGGAATTTTATAGAAGAGTCTGAAAGTGGTTCAAAAGGTTCCTTGGTGAGACTAGAAAGCACTAAATTGAGATCCCAAGGTGGAGACAGGTTAGATATTTTCGGCTTCAGTCTTGACACAGCACCAAAAAATCTTCTGACCCACTTATGCTCTGCAATACTTGTATCACAAAAGCAACCTAAGGCTGCTGCCTGTACTTTCAAAGTACTGATGGATAATCCTTTGTCAAATCCTTCCTGAAGAAAGTTTAAGATTTGCGGTATATCAGGGTTCAGAGGATTTGGAGGGGAAGAACCACACCAGGAGACAATTTTTTTTCCATTGTTTCCAATAAATAGCCGAAGTAGAAGGTTTTTTGTTTTTTAATAGAGTATCTATTACTCTGTGGGACAGGCCCCTCTGAATCAACACCGACCGCTCAAAAGCCAGGCTGTCAACTGCAGGTTTGTTAGATCCTTGAATAGTAGAGGACCCTGCTGCAGGAGATCTTCTCTTACTGGTAGAGGGTAAGGGTGATCTATGGAGAGATGTTGAAGTAGAGTGTACCAACCTCTTTTGGGCCACCTTGGGGCTATGAATATCACTTTATTCTTCTCTATCTGTATCTTCTGTAGAGACCTGCTGATCAGAGGGAAAGGAGGGAATGCATTGGCTATGTTGAAGTTTCAACTTTGTTGAAGTGCATCCACTCCCTCCGGGAGATCGCCTGGAAACAGGGAAAATAATCTGTTTACCTTCCGATTTTTCCTTGTGGCGAATAGATCCACTTCTGGAATGCCCCACTTCAGGACAAGATCTTGAAAAACTTGTGGATTGAGTTCCCATTCTCCTGGATTGATCTGATGTCGGCTTAAATAATCTGCTTGGATATTTTCGCTTCCCTTGAGATGCACAGCAGAAAGTGACAATATCTTGCCTTCCGCCCAAAAAAAGATCTTTTCTGTCAAGGCTTGTAGAAGGCTGTGTCTTGTTCCTCCCTGATGATTTAGGAAGGCTACTGTGGTAGCGTTGTGGTGTAAACCTTCACATGATGATTCCAGATTTGGTGTTGAGAAGCCTTCAGCGCCTTGAATACGGCTTTCAGTTCTCTGAAGTTGGAGGAGCGCAGACGAGTTTCCTCTGACCAAGTGCCCTGTAGGTAAGAATTCTGAACATGTGCGCCCCAACCTCTTTGAATGGTGTCTGTTGTGACTGTCACCACAGGAAGGGGAACCCAGGATACTCCTTTTTCCAGGTTTTTCCTCTTCATCCATCAAATGAGAGAATTTTTGACAGAAAGAGGAATTTTCGTCTTCTCCAGCGAACTCTGCGAGCGGTTCCAGACTTTGAGAATGTGTTTCTGAAGGATTCTTGTGTGACTCTGGCACCATGGGACTGCTGGAATGCAAGAGGTCATGGAACCCAACAGGGCATCGCATTCCTGATTGTGGAGGAATTTGCATGGTGGAAGACTTTGATCTTTTGGATTAGAGCAGTAATCTTCTCCTTGGGAAGGAAAGTCATTTGCCTGTCTGAGTCTAATATCATCCCTAAAAACAATTTTTGTTTTGCAGGGAGGAGATTCGACTTCTGGAAGTTTATGATCCAGCCCAAATCCTGTAAAAAGAGAATAGTTGAGTTTACATGTTGGGACAGAAGTCCCTTGGACCTGGCAATAACTAGGAGATCGTCCAGATATGGAATGAGTAGGATTCCCTTTTGTCTCAAGGATGCCACTACTTCTATCATAACCTTGGTGAAGATTCTCGGGGCTGAGGATATTCCGAATGGTAGAGCCTGGAATTGATAGTGGAAGGTCATATGATTTTTGATTACAGCAAATCTCAGAAATTTTTGATGTTTTGGAAAAATTGGCACATGAATAGGCGTCCCTTAGATCTATGGTTGCCATCCAGGCATACTGAGGTATCAGGGGAACGGCTGTTTTGAGAGTCTCCATGTTGAAGCGTTTGTATATTATGAAACGGTTCAGATGTTTTAGATTTATTATAGTTCTGAAAGAACCATTAGGTTTGGGAACAAGAAAAAGGCGAGAGTAATGGCCCTGTTCTTGTTCCTCTAGAGGAACAGGAATGACTGCTCCCAGAGCCAACAAATCCTGAAAACCCTGAAATAGCTGGTTGTTTAGAGACTCTGTGCTGATATTTGTTGTGCGGAAGGATTGAGGTGGAGGGGAGACAAACTCTATTTTGAACCCGTTCTTGATGGAATATAGAATGAACTGGTTTGTTGTTATATCCTTCCACTGATGGTAGAATAGAGTTAGTCACCCCCCCCCCCCCCCCCCCCACCGGAGGCAAGTCACTGTTTTTTGTCAGAGTTGTTAGGGTTGAGCAGGAAGTCTCGCCCCTTACCTCCTTTAGGATAACTCTACCTTCCGGACTTTTTTTCCTCTATACTCCTTTTGTCTATTTCTGAAGGGACGAAAATTCTTCTTTGGTTTTGAAGATTTATCTTCAGGAAAATTCTTTTTGTCGTCTGCCGCTTTCTGTAGGATGTTATCTAAGACAGATCCGAACACCAGTTTACCTTCAAAAGGAATAGAGCAGAGTTTAGTTTTAGTGACAGAATCTCCCTGCCAATTTTTCAGCCAAAGGGCTCTTCTGGCAGAGGCCACAGATTTTGCTGCCATTCTTACTGACTCAGCTGACACATCCACTAGAAAAGCAGTAGCTAGCTTCAGCATAGGGATAGAAGAAAGAAGTTGGTCTCTGGGTGTCTTATTTTCAATATAGTCTTCTAATTGACCCAGCCATAGAAAAAGGGATCTTGCAACGCTTGTAGCTGCAATGTTGGGATTTAATAAAGCCGATGATGCATCCCAATTTTTCCTAAGAATTCCTTCCATCTTCCTATCCAAAGGCTCCTTTAATTGTGAGGAGTCCTCAAATGGTAGAGAAGTTTTCTTGACCACTTCAGCCACTTGAATATCTATCTTGGGAGCTTCATTCCATAATTCAGTATCCTCACTACCAAAAGGGAACCTTGCTTTAAATTCTTTAGATAACATGAGCTTTTTATCTGGTTTTTTCCATTCATCCATAATTAAACTTTTCAGGTTCTCATGAATAGAAAACGTATTTTGTTTCCTAGGTTTTAACCCCGCAAACATTTCATCCTGTACTGAAAGGGTAACCTTAAGGTCTTCTATATTTATGGTACTTTGTATGGCACTTAGAAGAGTATCCGTATCTTCGGCCGAAAAATAGTATCTCTTATCCTCTAATTTTTGGGAGGAAGAAGGAATATCATCCTCTGACTCCAGGTTAGAAGATAAGGCATCTATTTCAGAATCCACATTAATTGTAGGCTTAGATTTTTTAGCAGGCGGAGGATCACAAGAAGTTGGCTTAGGCAGAGCAGCTGCCACAGAGGCCTGGACCTGTTGATTAATTAGTGACCTTAATTCGTCCATAAAAGACGCTGAACAATCCTGGCCGTACAGGAATTACATAAGGATTTCAGATGTCCTTCAGGTAATTTTTCAAAGCATATGGCACATTTCTTAGGCTTGGCTTTAGAAGACTTTTTCGGGGTGTCCTTGTCTCCCTAAAAAAAGAGAGAAGGAATACCTATAAATAGAGGAATAAACCTCACAAGATAAGTAAGTGAAACCCCCCCCAAGGGGCCAGATACTCACTGGGCTGATTGACTTCCCTAGCTCCGCAGACTCATTGCAGACATAGTGTCCATTTTAGCAGAAGACATAAAATGGGTGAGTCTTACCTTTAAATAGCCCAGCTGATTCAGGTTTTGGCGCCTTCCAATCGGCGTCCCCACGTGCAGCACCGCCCAGCCATGATTCAAAATCCGCGCCGAGAGAGCAGGCGGAACTTTCGGTCACACGCCAGCGCCGGAACCGCCGGAGACCAGAAAAGACCAGGGGGGACACGCGCGTGCGCCCGAGGTCCCGCACGCCTATCTCCCCGCCGCTTAAACTCACCGAGTGCCGCGGTGGGGACTTGGAAGGTCCGGGAGGCTAGCGCAGAGCGTGCGACCCGGAGCGTCATCTTGAGAGGGGGAAATCCTAGGACGACCGACCTCTGCCGCCTGGCTTGGCCCAAACCGATCCTGACACCAGCCCCAGACCAGGAGGTAAAACCTCAATGCTTCCTAAAGGAACAGGAAACACTGAGGGGTTTTCCGGGGAGGGGCCTTTTAACCTCTTTGTGCTTCCTGTTCCTTTAGGATCAATGGGGAGCAATCTCATTGTGGTGCTGATGTGATGATGATATGAAAAACTCAATTTTTATTGGCAAGCTAATAGACAGAGGCATTCCTGGCAAAGCAGATTAAAAAGAAAAAGAAATGCAGAACCGTATTCCACACTTAAACCTTCCTGATGGAGGGAGAGTCCAAGATCCCAAAGGAATCTCAAACGCCCTGGCATCATATTATGAAAACCTATATAAAATCTCAAAGATGACCTACTACTCAGCCATTAACTGCTGGTATAGAGGCCTTTCTCTCTAAAGTTTAATTGTCTTTATTGCACAAATCACATATGGCTAGCTTTATTGCTCCCTTTTCAATAGAGGAGGTTAACCAGGTTATACACAATTTTAAATCAGCAATATCTCCTGGACCAGATTGTCTGATAAATTTATTTTATAAAATTCATTTGAAAACGGTAGCTGCCCATTTTACAAACCTTTTTAATGAAATATTAAATACTCTGAGGGAGATGCTGGAAGTCAGGGTAGTAGCCTTAACTAAACCAAGGAAGAGCCCTACAGTACCCTCTCCCTTTCTCTCAAAATATATGCCAAATTATTGGCATTAAGGTTGAGTCAAATTCTATCATCTTTGAGAGGTATGGATCAAGTGAGGTTTGTTCAGGGGCGCCAAACATGGGATGGGACTAGGTGGTTCTTGAATATTATTAACGAAGCGGCGTGGGGTTGAATGCCTGCTCCTTGCTCTGTATTTTCAAGCAGGGGTATTTACAAGCAGTAATGGGGAAGTTCAGTTGTACTGCACCCCATTGGTGAGAGTCTACACAGAAAGATCTTTCTACAGAAGGTTTGCTACTACCAACGGCACCCGCCAGGGATGCCCCCTCCCTCCACTTACTTTTGCTAATAAAGCCACTGGCTCAATGTATTCAACAGTCTCTGGAGATTCGGGACATTCCTGTACGAACCGTTGACCACCGCAAAGGCTTATTTGCAGACGATATCCTCCTTTCAATGACAGACCCTCAGCGATCCCTCCAATCAGTAATGACAATATTAAAGCGCAACTGTCATAAGATCTGGGACATATTTTACACACCATAAACACACTGTGGTTAGGTTATATGTCTCCAGCCTTACTTTTATCCCTCTTATTATGGCTTTTATTAGCTCAAAAACACTGTGGTTAGGTTAAATGTCTCCAGCCTTACTTTTATCCCTCTTATTATGGCTTTTATTAGCTCAAAAAACACTTTTATATGCAGCCACTGAGAGTTGGATAGGTGTGGCCAGGGGTTCCCTATGCCCCGCGGCCGCCACGTCCCCTGTACACCAGTGCTGGGCCCACTGTGTGATTGACACACAGGTCCCTGCGCATGCGCCCCTTATCTTTCATATGTAATTTATCCACAATTTTGAAAGGGTGCCAATAATTTTGTCCAGAACATTTTTGGAGTTTGGAGTGACAACCAACCAACAGACCTGACAGAGTAACTAATGTGCAAATAGAAGGACACCTAGAAAATAGTGATCATAATATAATACATTATAACTTGTTCTTCAATAAGGGAATCTCGCGAGGGACCACAAAAACAATGAACTTTAGGAAGGCAAAGTTTGATCAACTCAGAGAAGCTCTCAACAATATAAATTGGGATAATGTCCTCAGAAACAAGAATACTGACAATAAATGGAAGACTTTTAAAAATATCTTAAACTCTCACCGTAAGATGTATACACCTTATGGGAATAAAAGGGTCAGAAATAAAAGAAAACCAGTATGGATGAATAAAAACGTTAAGGGGGCAATAAGTGACAAAAATAAAGCATTTAAACTGCCAAAACAGGACAGCAGTGAAGCAGCATTATATATATATATATATATATATATATATATATATGGATGCCTTCTGATGCCTTATTTCTGATGCCTTATTTTCTGTGACAAATAAGGAGGGTTGGGATGCCCAAACATTATGTTCTATTACCAAGCCATTCAACTACAAAGATGGTGGCATTATAATATCACAACTCATTGGGCAGCAATAGAATCATATCTAATGGGGTTACCCTCCTTAATAGTAGCACTATGGATAACTTTGTTTCAAGGGAGAGGCCCCTCCTATAATACCCCAACCTCAGGGGCAGATCTGAATATATGGTCTTATGTACATTCTCACCACATTATAAATCCTACAGTTTTAAATCCTACAATCCTACAGCATACAGTGATGTGATGCCCCTCTTGAAATTCTTCAACTAATGCTCCCTGCCACAAATTAATGTCCTGGAGGACACTAGTGAAAATGGCATATTATTACCCTTTAACGACATATGTAACTGGTATGGAATTACATCTATAGACTTTTTTAAATACTTACATACTTAAAAGAGTACTCCGGTGCACACTTTTTTCATGTTATCCCGTCCGGGCTGCAAAATAAAAGAAAACACACTTTATCTTACCTGCCAACGAGCCCCCGGAGCTCCGGTACAGGTGTTCGGTCCCCGGGCTGTATTCTTCTTACTTCCGGTTAGCCCGGCACGTCACACGGAGTTTCAGCCTATCACTGGCGGCAGCGATGTCCCGCCTCGGCCAGTGATAGGCTGAAGCTGTGTCGGGCTAACCGGAAGTAAGAAGAATACAGCCCGGGGACCGAACACCTGTACCGGAGCTCCGGGGGCTCGTTGGCAGGTAAGATAAAGTGTGTTTTCTTTTATTTTGCAGCCCGGACGGGATAACATGAAAAAAGTGCGCGCCGGAGTACTCCTTTAAATCCCTGAAATGGGGGATAGAGAAACTCCCTTGGCCCTATGAAATATTTTTGGGGAATAAAGGAAGTATATCTAGGGCATATAAGGCATTACTATCTACCTATCGATTACCACACCTAGTTATGAATACTAGATTTATAGGGACAGAACGTTGATCCAAGGATTTATTCTGACTGCCATATTTGGAGTCGGGAAATAATTATAACCTCTAGTATGAGTTTTTTTTTTCCCTTACTCTGGATCAACTCAACTCAGTAGGGACTCATTACAGTTATAGGTTGAACTTGATGGACTCAACCTTATGAACTGTGATACTATGTTACCTTAAGTTTTAAGAAAACTGGGAGAAGGATTTAAGCTTACCTATTTCACAATCTTCATGGGTTGAAATATATTCCTTACCCAACAAATGTCTAATAACATTTTGCAGTTGAAGCATCTCATAAATTGATATACCGGTGGTATCTTACACCAAAGAGGATCTCAAAAATGTACCCCAACATATCTCCCATAGGTTGGAATTGCTAGCGAGAGCAAGGTTCAACAGTGCACCTTTGGTGGGGATGTAGGTTAGTGCAGCAGTTGTGGGAAGAGGTATATAATTTATTAATGAACTTACAAGGAGACCTTACTAAGTGAGGGCCAGAGGTGGCATTACTGTCCCTAGGGTTGGAAAAAATACCATATAGAAGTCCCCTTATTTTATTCCATGTATTGGCTATTGCTCACATTGCAATAGCGAATAAATGGAATAATCCAGATATACCCAAAAGAGTGGAAATTATTGCTTCCTTCCAGTATGAATGCATTAAAGGGTACCTTTCATCAAAAAAACTTTTGATATATTATAGATTAATGTATGCAGAATAACTTTCCAATAGCATGTTATTAAAAAATATGCTTCTTTCTATTTAATTTTCCACTTTGAAAAAATGACCACTAGGGGTCTCCCTACCAGTCCTTTTTTATAAATTTCAGACTCATGCAGGAGTCCTAAATCTCAGACTGCAGCCGGAACACAGACAAACTCAGCACTGCTCACTGCCAGGGAGTTTGCCTGTGTCCCGGCTGCAGTCTAGTAGTCATTTTTTCAAAGTGGAAAATTAAATAGAAAGAAGCATATTTTTTTAATAACATGCTATTGGAAAATTATTCTGCATACATTAAACTATAATATATCAAAAGTTTTTTTGATGAAAGGTACCCTTTAAGGAACAACTAAGACTAAATAGAGTGGAGAAATTTAAAACTTCAAGTAACCAGAACTTGATGTGGGAGAAATTAAGCAGTTTGACACAGATGAGAAAAAGGGGGTTAGATATTGAAATAGAAAATAATTAATAAGATACTGGAGGAAACAATGCAACAGCAATAAGAAACGGGATACTCACTGGTTGTTTTGAGAAGGGTGAATGACTGGAAGGATGACGTTGCTTCCTTTTTTATCTCTTTTTTTATTGTTTGTCTTTAGTTATAGATTACTGTATTATGTATTGCCGTTTAGGTTTGTTTATTATGGAAGAAAACTTAACCCCTTTACTCAATAGCCTGTTTTGACCTTAATCCCTTAAGGACACAGCCCATTTTCACCTCTAGGACGCAGCCCTTTTTTGCACATCTGACCACTGTCACTTTAAACATTAATAACTCTGGAATGCTTTTACTTATCAATCTGATTCAGAGATTGTTTTTTCGTGACATATTCTACTTTAACATAGCGGTAAATTTTTGTGGTAACTTGCATCCTTTCTTGGTGAAAAATCCCCAAATTTGATGAAAAAATTTAAAATTTTGCATTTTTCTAACTTTGAAGCTCTCTGCTTGTAAGGAAAATGGATATTCCAAATATTTTTATTTTTGGATTCACATATACAATATGTCTACTTTATATTTTCATCATAAAATTGACGAGTTTTTACTATTGGAAGACACCAGAGGGCTTCAAAGTTCAGCAGCAATTTTACAATTTTTCACAAAATTTTCAAACTCGCTATTTTTCATGGACCAGTTCAGGTTTGAAGTGGATTTGAAGGGTCTTCATATTAGAAATATCCCATAAATGACCCCATTACAAAAACTGCACCCCCTAAAGTATTCAAAATGACATTCAGTAAGTGTTTTAGGTGTTTCACAGGAAAAGCAGCAAAGTGAAGGAGAAAATTCAAAATCTTCATTTTTTACACTTGCATGTTCTTGTAGACCCAATTTTTGAATTTTTACAAGGGGTAAAAGGATAAAATTTATACTTGAATTTGTAGCCCAATTTCTCTCGAGTAAGCACATACCTCATATGTCTATGTAAATTGTTCGGCGGGCGCAGTAGAGGGCTCAGAAGCAAAGGAGCGAAAAGGGGATTTTGGAGAGTACGTTTTTCTGAAATGGTTTTTGGGGGGCATGTTGCATTTAGGAAGCCCCTATGGTGCCAAAACAGCAAAAAAAAAAAAACAAAAAAAAAAAACACATGGCATACCATTTTGAAAACTAGACCCCTTGAGGAACGTAACAAGGAATTAAGTGAGCCTTAATACCCCACAGGTGTTTCATGACTTTTGCATATGTAAAAAAAAAAAATTCATTAAAATGTGTGTTTCCCCCAAATTTCACATTTTTGCAAGGGTTAATAGCAGAAAATACCCCCCAAAATGTGTAACCCCATCTCTTCTGAGTATGGAGGTACCCCATAAGTTGACCTAAAGTGCACTACAGGCGAACTACAATGCTCAGAAGAGAAAGAGTCATATTTGGCTTTTTGAGAGCAAATTTTGCTCGGGGGGCATGCCGCATTTAGGAAGCCCCTATGGTGCCAGGACAGAAAAAATAAACCCACATGGCATACCATTTTGGAAACTAGACCCCTTGGGGAACGTAACAAGGGGTAAAGTGAACCTTAATACCCCACAGGTGTTTCACGACTTTTGCATATGTAAAAAAAAAATATTTTTTTTACACTAAAATGCTTGTTTTCCCCAAAATTTTACATTTTTACAAGGGATAATAGCAGAAAATACCCGCCAAAATTTGTAACCCCATCTCTTCTGAGTATGGAAATACCCCATAAGTGGACGTGAAGTGCACTGGGGGCGAACTACAATGCTCAGAAGAGAAGGAGCATCATTGAGCTTTTGGAGAGAGAATTTGGCCATGTGCATTTCCAAAGCCCCCCGTGGTGCCAGAACAGTGGACCCCCCCACATGTAATGCCATTTTTAAAACTACACCCCTCACGGAATGTAATAAGGGGTGCAGTGAGAATTTACACCCCACTGGCATTTGACGGATCTTTGGAACAGTGGGCTGTGCAAATTAAAAATTTTATTTTTCATTTTCACAGACCCGTTTCAAAGATCTGTCAGACACCTGTGGGGTGTAAATGCTCACTGTACCCCTTATTACATTCCGTGATGGGTGTAGTTTCCAAAATGGGGTCACATGTGGGTATTTATTGTTTTGCACTTATGTCAGAACCGCTGTAAAATCAGCCACCCCTGTGCAAATCACCAATTTAGACCTCAAATTTACATGGTGCACTCTCCCTTCTGAGCCTTGTTGTGCGTCCCCAGAACACTTTGCGGCCACATATGGGATATCTCCGTACTCAGGAGAACTTTCGTTACAAATTTTGGAGGCTTTTTTTCTTTTACCGCTTGTGAAATTTTAGTATGGAGCAACACCAGTATGTTAGTGTACAAAAATGTTTTTTTTTTACACTAACATGCTGGTGTAGACCCCAACTTTACCTTTTCATAAGGGGTAAAAGGAGAAAAAGCCCCCCAAAATTTGTTAGGCAATTTCTCCCGAGTACGGAGATACCCCATATGTGGCCCTAAACTGTTGCCTTGAAATACGACAGGGCTCCAAAGTGAGAGCGCCATGTGCATTTGAGGCCTAAATTAAGGATTTGCATAGGGGTGGACATAGGGGTATTCTACACCAGTGATTCCCAAACAGGGTGCCTCCAGCTGTTGCTAAACTCCCAGCATGCCTGGACAGTCAATGGCTGTCCGGAAATGCTGGGAGTTTTTGTTTTGCAACAGCTGGAGGCTCCGTTTTGGAAACACTGCTGTAGGATACATTTTTCATTTTTATTGGGGGGGAAGGGGGGGTGGTAGGGGGGGGGGGCAGTGTACGTGTGTATATGTAGTGTTTTACTCTTTATTTTATGGTAGTGTAGTGTAGTGTAGTGTTTTTAGGTTACATTCACACAGACGGCGGATTACACTGAGTCTCCCGCTAGGAGTTTGAGCTGCGGCTGCAGCTCAAACTTGAAGCAGGGAACTCACTGTAATCCGCCGCCAGTGTGAATGTAACCTGTACATTCACATGGGAGGGGGGGGGGGGGCAAAACTACAACTCCCATCATGCACTGACAGAACGTGCATGCAGGGAGTTGTAGTTTTGCAACAGCTGGAGGCACACAGGTTGGAAAATACTGAGTTAGGTAATAGAACCTATTACCTAACTCGGTATTTCCCAACCAGTGTGCCTCCAGCTGTTGCAGAACTACAACTCTCAGCATGTACTGATTGTCAAAGGGAATGCTGGGAGATGTAGTTATGCAACAGCTGTAGGCACGCAAGTACAACTCCCAGCATGCCGAGACAGCCATTTTCTGTTCCTGAATGCTGGGAGTTGTAGTTTTGCAAGATTTATAGGGGTTCAGGCTGGAGATCACTGACAATGGTCTCTTAACTGTGGCCCTCCAGATGTTGCAAAACTAAAAATCTCAGCATGCTAAGACAGCAAACTGCTGTCTGGGCATGCTGGGAGTTGTAGTTTTGTAACATCTGGAGGGCTACAGTTTAGAGACCACTGTCAGTGATCTCTAGCCTGAACCCCTCTAAATCTTGCAAAACTACAACTCCCAGCATGCCAACACAGCAAACAGCTGTCAAGGCATGGTGGGAGTTGTAGTTTTGCAACATCTGGAGGGCCACAGTTTAGAGATCACTCTCCAAACTGTCGCCCTGCAGATGTTGCTAGGCAACAGACTCCCGGACACGCGGCGCTATACTCCCCTCCACCGCCACCGCCGCCATGATCACAGCCGCCACCGTCATCTGGAGCTCCGACGCCGGGTAAGTGACCGCTGCTGCTACTACACGGTTTCCCCCGCTGTGCCCGGACACCGATGGGTGGACATAGCGGGGGGGAGGGGGATGGGGGAACCGAACTTTAACCACCCCCCGCCCCCAGTCTGCTATTGTTCGGTCGCTCCGCCGATCAATAGCCACCTCACTCCTATCTCTTCAAGGGGGATCGAGGGTATGGACACCCTCGATCCCCCTTATTTTATCGCGGCGCCGCCGTTGGTGGGCAGGGGGAGAGCGCTCCCCATGCAAACACCATAGATGCCGTGATCAGAACTGATCACGGCATCTATGGGGTTAATGCTGCCGGGACCGGCGCGATCGCGGCCCCGGCAGCTGCGGTGGGACTCCGGCTGTGATTGACAGCTGAGTCCCACCCGCGATCTCCTGTGCTGCCCGCGGCAAAGCAGGAGATCGCTTGGACATATGCATACGTCCTTTTGCGCGAACGTGTAGTTCGCCTGGACGTATGCATACGTCCAATAGCGGGAAGGGGTTAAAGGGGTACTCCGGTGAAAACCTTTTTTCTTTTAAATCAACTGGTGCCAGAAAGTTAAACAGATTTGTAAATTACTTCTATTAAAAAATCTTAATCCTTCCTGCACTTATTAGCTGCTGAATACTACAGAGGAAATTATTTTCTTTTTGGAATTCTCTCTGATGACATCACAAGCACAGTGCTCTTTGCTGACATCATTATACAAAACAGCAACGTTTCGGCTTAGCAATAAAGCCTTTCTCAAGCAGGAATTGGTCTGTTCCTGGAGCTGAGCACTCATCTGGATCTTCAATCCTTATCACGGTGCTCCTCTTCCTATACAGTTGGTGTATATATATATGTTTTATTTACTTATTTAATTTTTTTGCCAAAAAAAGAAAAAATTGGCTTATAATAGATATGATATTTTCTGCCTGTACAACAAATAGCCATGCCGCACCAAATCTACATCTACAATAGGTCTACTTTATGTTCACATTATTTGATAAACATTCTTTTACTTTTTTTTAGAATGTTAGAGGGTTTAAAAGTCTAGTAGCAATTTTCAAAAAAAAAATAAAAAATTTCAAAATCATTTTTTCAGGATCAGTGAGTTCGGATCAAGAGCAATCTAAAAACATGAAAACCACTCTACGCAATCTATTGCATCGGCACACAAAGATATGGTGGAACAGAGCATCATTAGAACAATACAAATTAAAAGGACTGATTCCAAGAAGCCTAAAGATTCAAACCTTCCCAGTATACAGAAAGGAAGTGTTAGGGACAGACCAGGGGACAGGGGGAGCACCCTAAACTGACCCTAAAACCATCTCTCCCTGCATACTTGCCCATTCACCTTAAACGGTGGATCGAAAACTGAGCGCCGGTCCCTTCCTGAACTAAAGTGCAGGGGCCTAATTAAAAACACACACTAATAAATAGTCGGTCACAGCCTATAGCGAGCCGCGCAGGACGACAGCGTCCCGGCGTAGGCGCTTGCGATGACGTCACTCATCGAACGCCCCTCCGTCCGGACATAGAACTCTATAACAAATTAAGTTCAGAGGACAGAGATCATTGAGCAGCACAGAGGACACTATCAGCGGACATGAACAGAGAACACTATAGATCATCGGACATGAACAGAGGACACTATAGATAAGTAGCCATGTACATAACTCGGGGGATCTGAAATCAAGAACTAATAAACAGTTCAAAACACCAGACAGGAAAATGGATAAGTCAACAGACTAAAGGAACAGACAGAAATAAGCTCATAGAACACCGATCACACTGAACACAAGACAGGATAAATGGCAATCCCCTCAGAACACCTCAAGGAGACAAGGATGTCCCATTGGAGCAGAAACCAGGATGCTAAGTTACAACAGATCTATAAATATGGAACACTGTTCACATACAACAGGATATAATAATAAAACACAGTTCACACTGAACACAAGACAGAAATCGCAATCCCTCAGGAAACCTCTAGAAGACAGGATTGTCCCCATGAAAATAAAAGGAAAAAAGGAGAGGCGCGCTCCTGGTGTGATACCGTTGAAGTAAAAGCGGGTACGTGCGAGTTAGATGCACCTTACCGTGGTTAGTTGTGCTGCGGGCACAACACCTTTGTAAGCCTTCAGGTCGGAAGAAACAGTTGCTATCCCGGGTCCGAGATCCTAGCGTACGGTGGTGTTAGGTAGGTGGCTGCCTCTGCATCCCTAACCGTGACTGGCAAGTCCGGTTCTAATGTGTAGGAATAGGGAGAAAAATTGGGATGAGATCCGGCGCCTCCTCCGATATAGTAAGTTCGGAAATGAAGATGTAACAAAACTGCCTATATTTAAAAAGGCTGTTTTATTGGAGGGTGCAACTTAAAAGTTTCGAACCCGAACCGGGTTCTTCGTCAGGCAATGAGATAAAAAACATACAAGGCGCCAGTTTTAAATACACAGATCAGCTGAGTGCTACCGGGTCAGCGGGTCACGGTCAGCATGAAGGTTAAACATAGACATTTTATATATAACAGTAAAAAATGAATAAAATTCTATAAAATTGAAATAAAATACATGATGCTGATATGTTGTGAAATAGAACATATACCTAGGAGAGTGTAACCTAGGTATTCGTTGTTTGACATAGTGCTGCGGCTTTCCGGCATCATGTCACGTCCTCGGGAATCCGTGTCCTGTTTCTGAGATCCTGATTAGACGTGTGGACATTATTTCAGTCGATTTTCAAATCTTGCATAAGTGTGGTGTATTGATGTATGTTCTTTACAGCTTCGGGGTGTTATTAGTTTTTAACTTTTTAACTTGGCAGCGCTGGAGGGCTTTTGCGCGCATGATAGTTGTTATATCCATGGCCCGGTATCCATGTGGACAGCGCAGGTGAGTATTTTTGTGTAACTGATGCGGATATTAGTATATGGTTATCCTTCTGAGAGTGTCCATTTTTGGGTTTATAGTTAGGTAGTTAGGTATGGAGCATTTTTTATGCATGCTTTATTACTGTTCCGGTCCTTCCAGGGTTAGACTGCGCTGGAGACCCATATTTGTCATCCAACGCGGAGGTGGAGGAATAAGGAGAATTAGATTATAGTTTCAACAATTTCATTAAGACCTCGCGGGAAGATGGTTTCTAGTTTATACATACAAAAAAACTCCAGTTTTTTGAGTGTCTCAAAACGATTAGAACATGTTTCAGATATGACATCAATCGGAGTTATCTTGATTGGTTCTGTTATGGTTGGGTGAGCCATAGAGCAATGTCTAGAGAGGCCGTGCAGTTGGAATTTATTCTTTATGTTCTGTCTATGTTTATTCATTCTGCAGTGCAACGGTTGTATTGTTCGACCCACATACTGTAACCCACACATGCAGTCGATGAGGTAGATGATATACATCGACTGACAGGTAAGTCTGTGCTTGAGTACGTGTTCCTCTTTTGTTGTATTGGATGTAATTATTTTCACATTAGGTTGTATTTCCTTGCAACATTTGCATCTTTATTGCCCACATCTGAAGCTTCCAACCGGTAAACTATTTTTTAGATTATCTACTTTATGTTGCCGTATTTGACTTGGGGCCAGGAGGTTTTTTAGAGTGGGGGCTCGTCGGAAAGTAATTCTTGGTTTTTCCGGGATCTTGCCTTTCAAATGTATGTCATTTAGTAAAATATGCCAGTTCTTTTTTAGCGCTGTCTGGATCTTATTAGCAGAATCACTGTATGTGGTGATAAAATTGTTTTTTTGCATTTCTGCATGTTTTTCTGGTTTCTCCTTATTAATTGGCTTTGTAGGGATCAGACAGTCAGATTGTGATTTACTAGATGCCTTTTTTAAGGCTTGCTTGATGATAGGTTTTGGATATTTCTTTTCTTTAACCCCTTAAGGACACATGACGTACTGGAACGTCATGTGTCCACTCCCGATCTATAACGCGGGGCCACGGCGTGGCCCCGCGTCATAGCGGTTCGGGCCCGGCCTCTAACAACGGCCGGGACCCGTGGCTAATAGCGCGCGGCATTGATCGCTGTGCCGCGCGCTATTAACCCTTTAGACGCGGCGTTCAAAGTTGAACGCCGCGTCTAAAGTGAAACCGAAAGCATGCCGGCTAGCTCAGTGGGCTGTTCGGGATAGCCGCGGTGAAATCGCGGCATCCCGAACAGCTGACAGGACAGCGGGAGGGCCCCTTCCTGCCTCCTCGCTGTCCGATCGCCGAATGACTGCTCAGTGCCTGAGATCCAGGCATGAGCAGTCATCCGGCAGAATCGTTGATCACTGGTTTCTTATGAGAAACCAGTGATCAACATAGAAGATCAGTGTGTGCAGTGTTATAGGTCCCTATGGGACCTATAACACTGCAAAAAAAAAGTGAAAAAAAAAAGTGAATAAAGATCATTTAACTCCTCCCCTATTAAAAGTTTGAATCACCCCCCTTTTCCAATAAAAAAAAAACCACAGTGTAAATAAAAATAAAAATAAACATATGTGGTATCACCGCGTGCGGAAATGTCCGAATTATAAAAATATATCATTAATTAAACCGCTCGGTCAATGGCGTGCGTGCAAAAAAATTCCAAAGTCCAAAATAGTGCATTTTTGGTCACTTTTTATATCATTTAAAAATGAATAAAAAGTGATCAATAAGTCCTATCAATGCAAAAATGGTACCGTTAAAAACTTCAGATCATGGCGCAAAAAATGAGCCCTCATACCGCCCCATACACGGAAAAATAAAAAAGTTATAGGGGTCAGAAGATGACAATTTTAAACGTATTAATTTTCCTGCATGTAGTTATGATTTTTTCCAGAAGTCCGACAAAATCAAACCTATATAAGTAGGATATCATTTTAATCGTATGGACCTACAGAATACATATCAGGTGTCATTTTTACCGAAAAATGTACTACGTAGAAACGGAAGCCCCCAAAAGTTACAAAACAGCGTTTTTTTTTTCAATTTTGTCGCACAATGATTTTTTTTCCCGCTTCACCATAGATTTTTGGGCAAAATGACTGACGTCATTACAAAGTAGAATTGGTGGCGCAAAAAATAAGCCATCATATGGATTTTTAGGTGTAAATTTGAAAGAGTTATGATTTTTTAAAGGCAAGGAGCAAAAAACGAAAATGCAAAAACGGAAAAACCTCCGGTCCTTAAGGGGTTAAATCTGCTTTCAAGAATTTTTGCTTCTTGCATAAACGTGAGGTCCTCCGTACAATTTTTCCTGATGCGTTGAAAGTGGCTGTATGGTACATTTTTGAGCCACTGTCTGTAGTGTCCACTGTTGAAGTCCAAATAACTATTAACATCGACTGTTTTGAAGAATGTAGAAGTGATAATTTTATTCTCAATGTGAGAGATGGTCAGGTCTAGAAAATTATTTCTTTCTGTAGAGGCCTCCATTGTGAAATTTATGCCCCATTGGTTATTGTTTATGGTTGTAAGCAGAATATCAGTGGGATCTTCAGGACCGTCCCAGATGAAAAACAGGTCATCGATGTACCTACGGTACATGATGATGTGGGACATGAGGGCAGGATTACTAGTGATGAACTGGGATTCGAAGGCGCCCATGAACAGATTTGCATAGGCTGGTGCGACCTTCGAACCCATTGCGGTCCCTTTGTGCTGTTGGTACGTTGTTTTATTATATGAGAAGTAGTTATTATGAAGAATAAAATTGAGACCTTTGATGAGAAAGTTCTTTTGTTGGGTCTGTAGTGCAGTATCCTCATCTAGGAATTTTTTAACGCAGTCAAGTCCCAGTTTGTGTGGGATGTTTGTATAGAGAGATGTTACATCACTTGTGACCAAATGATAACCAGATTTCCATTTAATATTGAGTAGTGCTTGTATCAGCTGCGTGGAATCACGTAGATAGCTGGGAAGTGCTGTTACGTATGGTTGTAAAAACAGATCGATGTAATGTGCTAAATTGCTGTTGGATGAATTGATGCTGGATATGATGGGACGCCCAGGTGGATTGGTTAATGATTTATGGATTTTTGGTAGAAAGTAGAAATATGGTTTGTTTGCATTACAGGTTTTAAGGTATCTTTCTTCATTTTTGTCCAAGATATTGCTATCAGTGCCTTCTTGAATGCGTGTAGTTGTTTCTCCACAAGTGGGAAGGGGTTGTATCTGATCTCCATGTAAAATTCTTTGTCCGAAAGGATCCTCAGGGGATTGTCCCCATGGAGCAGAAACAGGGATGCCAAATATAGTACACTTTTCACACCGGAGACACAAACTGGACGCACCACTCCACAGGGATGTGGAAATTGTATCGCCCGATGCCCGGTACATGCAGTTCCGGGCGCCGGGCAGGTGAATTCTTTAGGCATTTAGCCCTGCTTCGGGCAAGCAGGGCTAAATGCCTAAACAAGTCACATATAACGGGGCAATCAGTTTTGCCCTGTAACTAAACTCCTATAGGCTGCAGCTGCGCGCTGCAGCCTATAGCGAGCCGTGCAGGACGACAGCGTCCCAACGTAGGCGGGTGCGATGACGTCACTCATCATGCGCCCCTCCCTCCGGACCGAGGATGCGGTCCAGAAACAACAATGACCGCCGAGCCCCTGAGCCTGCCGGAGGGAACATGGAGGCGGACAGGTAGCAGGGGATCAGAGAGGAGGTGATGTTTAGTAAATAATGTGGTACAGGGGAGGGGGTTGGGCTGAAATATAATGTTATGAGGGGCATCAGAGGAGGGGGGGAATATAATGACACAGGGGGCATCAGAGGGGAGGGGGGGATACATACTGAAAAAACAGCCATGGAACAACTTAAATCCATGAAAGATGTAATCATTAATAAAGGGGGCAATATAGTCTTATGGCCCCTGGACTTATATGAAAAGGAAGTTTACAGACAGCTAAAGGATACAATATGCAACAAACGCCTTACCTTTAACCCACTTCAAAAATCCCAAGGTGAACTTCTTTCCATCCTATTACAGGCCACTGATAAAGGCTTCATCACCTCACAACAACAGAAATATCTGATAGTTGAGAACCCCCCAATTGCTACACTGTATTTACTTCCTAAGATTTATAAGCAAATAATGAATCCTCCAGGTAGGCCGATTGTATCTGGGTGCAATAATTAAGTGAACCGATCTGCAAGCTAATTGATTCTATTCTTAGACCTTGGGTAGAAACCCTTCCTTCCTACATCAAGGACACCACCGACGCCCTACGTCGAATGGAGGATATCCAACTGGAAGACATGTGGATCGTGACCAGTGACGTTGAGTCTTTATACACCTCTATTCAACATTCTGATGGGGTAAAAGCAGTGGAAGAGTTCCTGAGGATGTCAGAAATGGACAGTGAAGTAGGTGAGTTTATCATTGAACTCCTCAACTTTGCTTTGACTCACACAACTTTTTCATTTTTTAAAAGAGTTTTTTTTAATCCTTGGTGCATAGCCATCATCAGGGCCAAAAACCCAAGAATCCTTTTGGAGCTGAAAAACCCAAGTGGGGCTGTCGACCATGCGGCAAATGTATATCCTGTATATCACCCTCTTATTTATTTTATACAGAAACAAAATAACACAAACATGTGTTATTTTGTTTTTGTTTCTGTATAAAAATAAATAAGAGGATGATATATGACAGGTATAATGAAGAAATTGAATGCGCTTGCGCATGGATCGGAGAGAGAGAACAGGATGTAAACAGACATCACATGACGAGTCATATGAACGGGGATCATGTAATGAGGAAGTAACAACAGCGGTGAGCTCTCGGAAGAGACGAAGCGGAATCTGATGCATACAGATGACGTCGGATGACACGGAATAACGGGATTGGGACAATGGTAATGAAGTGGGAAAATATGTGGAAATGACGTGGAACATGTTCATTGGTGGAAAAAGTTAGGGAATGATGTGACGCCTACAAACTGTGGTTATATAAACCAGATGGACTGTCAGGACCCGGCATTAGTATCCTATACCTTGATAAAGCCGGTTTATATCCACGAAACGTCGGGAGGATGCTAGGGATTGTGTTTTAATCAATAGCAATCTGGAAAGGAAAATAAGAAATATACATTGGTTATAATAGAGGGAATAAATAAGCAACCTCAAGAATAGGAATAGAGATGAGCGAATCAAATCTGACGAACCCGAATTCGTTTAGAATTTCAGGAAAAATTTGATTCTGATCAAATACGAACTTCGTCGCGATTCGATCGCATGAATCGCGTTATTAAACTCCATTTTCCTGCGTTCTAGGCTGTTTTAGACCTAAGATGGCGGCTCTACATGTCAGTACATGGGGCAAGGCACCATGGGAGGGCGGGAAGCTGGCGTGGGAATCAAGGTAGGCGGACTGACCCTGAATCACATGTCAGATGCAGCCTATCAGTGTTCACTGACCCCTGTGATGTAAAAGTCCTATATAATCGGCAGCCATCTTACCTCTCGTCATATCTTCTATGCACGAGATAGGGAAAGGAAGCGACTGCACGTCTGTGTGCTGATCGCATACAATGGCGGTATACAGCATCCGACCGCTACGAGTAGCGGTGACATCAGCATTAGGGAAAGACACAGTGTTTCTGCAGTTCTGACCGAGAACGATTCTAGCAAAACCTCGTATTCTCGTTACTCAATATAGCAGGCAGAGAGGTGCTGCATAGCAGTCACCTGCGTCATAGATCTCACAGCTGTTTTACCTGTATGGAGCATCTAATCTCCTCTTTTTTCAGCCCAATTGAGTTTTTTCTGATTCTGATTCTGATTCTCACAATTGTGATTCTCACAATTAAGGGTTTAATCCCTGTAAAAAAAAAAAAAAAATTATGTGGCTGGTGTATACAACAAAAAAAAGTTTTTTCTGCGTATAAATACGCATACCAGTGCGCTCATCATTGCAAAGGGCATACATACAACAAAGGAGTGTACTATTTAGTAACTGTTATTTTGTCTAGGGCCTACATACTGTGAAAGGACAGCCGTAAGTAATCGCCTGCTGCGATGTGGCGTATTTTAATACCCTCATAAATGCACTAAGTATGTCAGGCAGGGAAGTGCCAGGACGTACACAGAGGCCAGAGGCCTACATACGTCAGGCAGAGTTGGCAGCAGACTTGGGGCGAGTGGCAGCAGGAGTCGCAGCAATAGGCCTGAGCTTCCATTAACACCCAGCGGTCGTGTCGTCGACCCATCTCTCCTCGTCAATTGGTTTGCACACTCATCCCCATCATCACAAGCGACATCTGACAACCCCAGTCAAGAGTCGGTGGGTTCCTCAGGCACAACCCTCAGTTGGCATGGCCCGGGAGCAGTCCCCGTAATCCCATTGCCTTTGTCCTATGCTGTTCCCTCTCCCAAAGAAGTATCTCATGCTTTGGGTTCAGCTCCACTATTTAGCGAGGACGATGTAATAGAGGACAGTCAGCAGCTAATGGGCAGCCAAGAATGTGAGGAGACATGCGTCGCTTGCTCCGCAAGGCGGCCAAGTAGTGATGCGGAGAGTGACGTGGGAGGCGGTGTTTCAATTGTTCAGGGACCTGAAGCAGACAGTGTTGTGGAACCTGAGGAGGACATCAGTGACGTGCACACATCTTTTGATGATGATGAAGCCGATCGCAATTGGGAGCCGGGTGCAGAAGCCAGGGCTTCATCATCATCAGGAGAAGAGATTTGCTCTTTGTCTATGAGGCAGCAAGGCGGTAGCACGGTTGGCAATCAGCGTGGTGGTGGCAGTAGTGGAAATTCAGGAGCCAAACGTGCCAGGGGGAGACCATCTGCTTCGCGGCAAGCTACCATTCAGGGAGGTAGTGGAACAGGGTTTCCTGGAGACGGCACCAATAGCAGTCAAATAGTGTGGACTGCGGGTTGGAAAATGAGCTACTCTGCGGTGTGGTTAAAGAATCCGGAGGACCTTAGAGTAGTCACGTGCAAAATCTATCGGCAGAAAGTGAAGCGTGGCCAGGGTCCCAATCTCGGCACCACGGCCCTGCGTCAACACATGATTTGCCACCATAAAGCGGCCTGGGATAACCGGGGCTCCGATGTAGTGGTCCAGCCTGCCGCATCACCCAGTGGCCATCCGCTCCCTCTGTCATCCAGCCAAGGCTCCACCACCTCAGCCGAAGGGAGCATTGTGTCAAACCCTCCTTCAGGCGCTCCTGCTTCTTCCACTTTGTCAGCCATTCCGCCAACAATTGATCGGCGAAGCCATGTCCAAGAGACAACAGTATGCGCCAACTCATCCAACGGCGCAGAAGTTGAATGTGCTCCTGTCCAAGTTGCTGGTGTTGCAGTCCCTCCCTTTCCAACTGGTGGACTCTGCAGCTTTCAGGGAATTGATGGCTTGTGCTGAGCCGAGGTGGAGAGTCCCAAGCCGCCATTTCTTTGTGAAGAAGGCAGTACCAGCCCTGCATAAGTTTGTACAAGAGAAGGTGGGCCAGTACTTGAGCCTGTCGGTGTGCTCAAAAGTGCACGGCAGCGCCGACGTGTTGAGCTGTAACTACGGGCAGGGACAATACATGTCTTTTACGGCCCACTGGACGTCCAAATCTCAGTGGCCCTTCATCGTACCACGTGTGTAGGGCACAGCGGTGTCAAGCCGTCCTTCACATGGTTTGCCTTGGCGAACGGAGTCAAACAGGGGAGGAACTGCTAAAGTTCATTAGGGAATAAATCTGAGTATGGCTTACTCCACGAAATCTGGAAATGGGAATCGACAATCCCAACCGACAATGGGAAGAACATCCTGACAATGGCAAGGAAACTGTGCATGCACTTCAGCCACTCGTACACCGCCAAGCACACTTTGCTTGAGCTGCAGCGTCAGAACGGTATCCCACAGCATAGTCTCATTTGTGACGTTGCCACACGTTGGAATTCCACCCTCCATATGTTGGACAGACTATACGAACAAAGAAAAGCCATCACCGATTTTTCTGATGATCCAAGAAGATAGGAGTACTAACCTGTGTAACTTCAATGTGAACGAGTGGCAGCTCATACATGACACCTGCCGTTTGCTGAGGCCCTTTGAGGAAGCCACATTTTTTGTTAGTCGCTCGAATTACGCCATGAACGACGTAATTCCACTCCTACATTTACTCCTAAAAATTATTGAAAACATGGCTGGTCACAGCAATGGAGACGTTGCGCCTACATCAGAAGGCTACATGAGTCCTGTGGAGGATAAACTGGAGGAGGATGATGAGGGGCAGAGCGGAGCACAGTTTACAGTGGATGAGATGGCTGGTGTTTCTAGTCATTGGACAAGAGAGGAGGAGCAGGAGCAGCCAGAGGAGCTGGAGGGTTATTACGAGGGAGGTGAGACAGAGGACCCAGACACAACGTGGCAGTATGAAGTGGAGATGGAGGCAGGTAGTCTCAGCGAGTCACTGTCACAAATGGCACGATGCATGCTCAGTTGCTTGTGTAGTGACCCCCGAATTGTCAAAATTCGTCAGAGCGATGACTTCTGGATCTCCACCTTATTAGACCCTCGCTACCGGCCCAGAATGGGGGCCTTTTTTACACCCACTGAGAGGGAGGACAAACTGACCTACTGCAGGGAGCTTCTAAGTAGTCGGTTGGCCGATGCCTATCAGCCACATGGTCAATCCACTCGCAGGTCTGACTCGGGGGGCCCTCTGAACTCACCTTCCACTGCCACGGCTGCTGGGGAGGGGAGGGGTGGCAGGAGCAGTACCGGCTCAATCAGCAGCTGCCTGAGTCTACAGTTGCTGATGAGTAGCTTCCTTCAGCCGCATAGTGAAGCTACTCATCAGCAGCAGGTGGACATGGAGCAGGACCTGAACCAGCAGGTGGTGGCTTACCTCGACATGACCCTGCCAACAACCGTTGAAGATCCGCTGGACTTCTGGGCAGCCAAACTCGATTGTCCTGCCCGGCCAGTAGTGTGCCATCAGAACGGGTGTTTAGTGCGGTAGGGCCATAGTCACCCCAAGGCGAACTCGTCTGTCCACTAAAAATGTGGAGATACTGACGTTTGTCAAGATGAATCAGGGATGGATCAGCCAGGATTTTCAGCCACCAATGACAGATGAGTCTGAGTAGATTGACCATGCTCCTACAACAAAATTTTCTCTATTATGGTTGGTTATGAAACCCTCTGGGGCAGACCTGGGCATTGTACGGCCCGCTTGCCACATACGGCCCTTTGATTGGCTCTGACCGGCCCGCGCTGACTGGGGGACAACTATGCTCCTAATCTGGGGGACAACTATGCTCCTAATCTGGGGGACATCTATGCTGCCTAATCTGGGGGACAACTATGCTCCTAATCTGGGGGACATCTATGCTGCCTAATCTAGGGGACATCTATGCTGCCTAATCTGGGGGACATCTATGCTGCCTAATCTGGGGGACATCTATGCTCCTAATCTGGGGGACATCTATGCTGCCTAATCTGGGGGACATCTATGCTGCCTAATCTGGGGGACATCTATGCTGCCTAATCTGGGGGACAAGTATGCTCCTAATCTGGGGGACAACTATGCTCCTAATCTGAGTGACATCTATGCTCGTAATCTGGGGAACAACTATGCTCCTAATCTGGGGGACAACTATGCTCCTAATCTGGGGGACATCTATGCTGCCTAATCTGGGGGACAAGTATGCTCCTAATCTGGGGGACAACTATGCTCCTAATCTGGGGGACATCTATGCTGCCTAATCTGGGGGACAAGTATGCTCCTAATCTGGGGGACAACTATGCTCCTAATCTGAGGGACAACTATGCTCCTAATCTGGGGGAAATTGATGCTTCTGGCCTAGGGCCTATAATTTTTTGAAGTTTAGCAGTAGCTAAATACATGCTTAATGCAAATGTCAACATTGATCTTTAAATGTAAGGAGTTATGAAACCCTCTTGGGTACTGCGAATGACTGCTACAGACTAATTCTCAAGGCACTACTTGCCTCCCTGGTGCCTCTGGCCTTGGGCCTTACATTTTTGGATGTTTAGCAGTAGCTAAATACATGCTTAATGCAAATTTCAACAATGATCGTTAAATTCTCGGTGCTCTGCCAGGGCCTTCGCCTACCCCGTCTGGGCCGATCCGAGGACCTCACTAACCAATCCAATCGGTTGTAGCGACGGGCGGTGTGTACAAAGGGCAGGGACTTAATCAACCCAAGCTTATGACCCTCGCTTACTGGTAATTCATCAATTTAAGGTTAAATAATTGCAATCCCAGATCCCTATCATGAACTGGTTTCAGTGTGTAACACGCACCTGTCCTTGAAAGATAGAGACATGCTAATCTGTTCAGTGGAGCGCTAGTGCGGCCCCGGACATCTGAGGGCATAACACACCTGTTATTGCTCGATCTCAGGAGAGGGAGGTTCATCATCGTGAGAGGAGAGTTGCAGGTTGCCCCTGAGTCAGCAAGGCAGAAGCACGGTTGGCAGTCAGCGTGGTGTTGCAGTAGTGGAAATTATGGAGCCAAACGTGCCCGAGGGAGACGACCTGCTTTGCGGCAGCTTACCTTTCCGGGATTTAGCAGGTTACCCGCACCGGTCGATGAAAGATAGAGACACGCTAATCCATTCAGTGGAGCGCGCCTGCGGCCCCAGAAATCTGAGGGCATAACACACCTGGTATTGCTCGATCTCGCAATTGATCGTGCAAAGGTAGGGGGTTATTAAAGCCTCTTGTGTACTGCTGAGGCTACTCTTGACTGCTCCTAGTGCAATGTATGGGGTAATTAAACACTCTTGGGTAGTGTTTTTTTTTTTAATTTACTGATAATTTTATCAGTAATAAAATAGAATTTTCCAGATTGCTAATCGTTACACAACGGAACGCTTGTTGCGTGTGATTTTTTTAATGAAAATAAAAAATACGGACAGGGATTAACTCTGCTTCATCATTTTGGGCAAAAAAAGTCCTTTGGTGATCTGATCTTTTGGAGACAGATGAGCTTACACACATATTGAATTAGTTTTTGTAAAAAAATTGAAAACATTGTGTGGTTTATTATTTTTGAGAAGAATGTCTTTGGGTGGTCCACCGTCATGCATTAGAGTGTCTTGTGAACTGTTGGATATGCGCTTGTTCTTACACAAAGGTATTTCTTTAAAAAAAAATTCTAAAATGTTGGCGCTTTTTGGAGGGGATTGGAAATGCGCTTTTTTAGACTTTGGAATTTTTTTGCGCGTACGCCATTGAACGTGCGGTTTAAAAGCGGTATATTTTTATAATTCGGACATTTCCGCACACGGCGATACCACATGTTTATTTTTATTTACACAGTTTTTTTTATTCTTGGAAATGCCAGGTGATTCAAACTTTTATTAGGGGAAGGGATAATTGAAAGGGTTAATGATTTTTTTTTTTACACAATTCTTTTGCAATATTATAGCTCCTATAGGGGGCTATAACAATGCATTAACTTATCTTTTACACTGATTGATGCATCTCCATAGGAATGGATCAATTAGTGTTTTCGGCGATTGAATGCTCAAGCCTGGATCTCAGGCTTAAAGCATTCATTTGGCGATCGGACAGCGCAGGAGAAGGTAAGAAGACCTACTCCTGTGCTACAGCTGTTCGGGATGCCGCGATTATACCACGGCGATCCCGAACAGCTCCCTGAGCTAGCCGGGCACTTTTACTTTCGTTTTTAGCCGTGTTCAGTGCCGCACGCTATTAGCGGCGGGTCCCGGCTTCACTATGACGCCGGGCCCGCCGCGATATGATGTGGGGTCACCGTGTGACCCCGCGTTATATCGCAGGATCGGGACCCAGGACGTACCCATACGTCCTGGGTCCTTAAGAGGTTAAGGTGTAAGATTTTATAGTAGACAGATGTGTGAATACAGACCCTTTTATCATATTTGGACAATTAATACAAGATAGACATGGATAAGAATCAAGTCCCCTACTACCAAAAAAGGTTTGGACAGTACTTCTGTCCTATTTAATAACTGACTGCACCAATTTATCTTTCAAATTATTGGATCTTCTATACGACATAAGAGGACTGAGGGAAAGTGCCTCAATTTCCGGAAAACTCTAATTATCTGGGGGCCACAGGAGGTAGCAGCTGGGCCAAATGCCTCCCTTACATATAATGCCCCCATCATGCGCCCCTCACATATAATGCCCCCATCATTCGCCCTTCATCATCCGGCAGAAACACCCTCATCATCCACCAGCAAACCCCCCCCAGTCCCCCTACCCCCGTGTGGTAATAGCATGAGCTGACAGATGATGGGGGTGTTACTTCTGGGGGTTCCCCACATTAGGTAGAAGCAGGTTCCCCACATTAGGTAGCATTGTCATTCCCCCCCTCCCCGACTCTCTCACACACAAACACGCACACACAGACACGCACACACAGACAAACATACACGCACACACAGACATACACACACACACACACACAAACACACGCACACACAGACAGACAGACAGACACCCACACACACAGACAGATAGACACACAGACACCCATACATGCACACACACAGACATACACCCACACAGACACCCACACATGCCCAAACACAGACACCCACACATGCACACAGACAGACAGACACCCACACATGCGCTTGCACACACACACACACACACACTTACCTGTCCTGCGCTTCTCTCCGGCGGCAGCCTGACGAGTGACGTCACTGACGTCCTTCTGTGCGGGTCTGCGGAGGGACGTCACATGCGCGACGTCCCTCATCAGACTCGGGCCGACCGGCAAACCGAAGAAGGGGAGGAGGAGGGCGGTGGTGAAGCCTTCAGGCATCTATCGCTGCTTGCCCGAAGCAGGGCTAAATGCCTGAAGAAACCACCTGCTCGGTGGCCGGAACTGTATGTCCCGGGCATCGGCAATACAAATCACACATCCCTGGAGCGGGCCACAAACTTTCATTCCGCGGGCCGCAAATGGCCCGCGGGACGGGAGTTTGAGACCCCTACTTTAGAACATACCAATGTCTATTAAGGATCATGGATATTTTATCACTCTGAGTACAATACGTAGATGTAAAAGGAATTATTTTTTGACTCTTTCTCGGAGTCACCCTCAAAATAGATTCTGTGTCTAGGGATTCCACTTTTTTTTTTCCTGAGTTTCTATAATGTAATGAGGGTATCTCCGGTCCACAAAATTAAAAACCATCTTATCAAGTGTTAAGGACAGTGAACAATCATCATCCACCACCCTGGCTATAGGGCATCTGGCTATAGGGCAAGCAGTTCACCATCTTTCTTGAATGGCAAATGTCATAATGAAGCAGTGTATTCTTATATGAAGGTTTTAGTATAAAGGGTAGTATGTAATAGATTACCTGCCTTGATTACATTAACATCCAAGAAACTTAAGTCAGAATAATGGGTAACTGTACAATAAATATTAGGATCCATGTTGTTCAAGAAAGTATGGAAGGAATGTAATTCATCAGTGGCACCCTTCCTTAAGAGGAAGATGTCATCAATGTATCTCATTCAGACATTGTCTGAAGTGGTGTGCACCAAAGATGACAATCTCCTCCAACATAGAACATAAAGATTTGCATACATGGGTGCTACATTCGTCCCCATGATGGTCCCAACTAACTGTAAATAAAATTGATCGAAAGCATAATTATTCAGAGGAATCAGATCAAGTAACTAACAAACCTTGGGCCGCCATTAGGGAACAAAGAGGTAGCAAGGAGTTTCCTAACTGCTGCTATACCTCTTTGATGGCTAATGGAAGTGTAAAGGCTTACAATATTGAATGAAACGAATGGCATATCATTTAGAATTTTAATATCACAAACCTTTAACAAAAAAAAAAAAAACACTTATCTTTAATGTAAGAAGCTGTCTGAAAAACAAAAGGTCTTAATATTTTGTCCCAAAAAAATGGAGGCGTAATTGAGAAGTGCATTCAGTCCTAAAACAATGGGCCTACCAAGGGGGTTTGATATGGACTTATGAATATTAGGCAACATATAAATAGTAGGTAACATAGTAACATAGTTCATAAGGTTGAAAAAAGACCAGAGTCCATCAAGTTCAACCTATATCCCTAATGAGTCCCTACTGAGAAGATACAGAGGAAGGAAAAAAAACTCATAATAGGAGGTAAAAATTCCTTCACAACTCTAAATATGGCAGTCAGAATAATTCTCTGGATCAACATTCTGTCCCTATAAATCTAGTATACATAACCAGCGATGTTATTACTCTCCAAAAATGCATCCAGACCCCTTTTGAACTCTTATACAAAGTGTCCCATGACCACCTCCTCTGGCAGAGAGTTCCATAGTCTCACTGCTCTTACAGTAAAGAACCCCTGTCTGTGCTGGTGTAGAAATCTTCTTTCCTCAAGATGTAGAGGATACACCCTTGTTATAGATACAGTCCTGGGTATAAATAGATCATGGAAGAGATCTCTGTACTGTCCCCTGATATATTTATATATAGTTATTAGGTCGCCCTCTTTTTTCTAAACTAAATAATAGTATAATCTGCAAAGATTGCAACTTTACTATTCAACCCCTCTACAAGTTCATTAATATATTAAATAGAACAGGACCCAAGACTGACCCCTGTGGTACCCCACTAGTAACAGTCACCCAATCAGAAGAGGTACCATTAATAACCACCCTCTTTTTCCTGTTACTGAGCCAGTTACTTACCCACTTACACACATTCTCCCCTAGCCCCATCCTTCTCATTTTATGCACCAATCTTTTATGTGGCACCGTATCAAATGCTTTGAAAAAATCCAGATATACGACATTCAGCGATTCCCCCTGGTCCAGCCTGGAGCTCACCTCCTCTTAAAAACTGATCAGGTTAGTTTGACAGGATCGATTCCTCATAAACCCATGCTAATATGGAATCACGATAAAAACAAGCAATCTCCAGGTAGCAGAGCGGGATCAATATAAGCGCTGAGACCAGATAAGAAGTTAAAAGGATTTATTTCCCATAATGCAACGCGTTTCACGGTCACCCGCTTCCTCAGGCATGCCTGAGGAAGCGGGTGACCGTGAAACGCGTTGCATTATGGGAAATAAATCCTTTTAACTTCTTATCTGGTCTCAGCGCTTCCATTGATCCCGCTCTGCTACCTGGAGATTGCTTGTTTTTATTGTGATTCTATTTCAGCGGGACGAAGCTGCAGAGACCCTTTGATGATACACCCTGTTCCATTGTTGTACTTGGTTGGAGTACAACTTCATGTGGTAAGCGCAATTCACACTTAGCGTTACCAACTCACCTTTGGTGTTACACTACGGAGCACATCAGTTTGTGCTTTTTTTATTTCATGCTAATATGGAGTCATACATTAATTTTTATCAAGATACTCAAAAATAGCATCCCATAGGAAACTCTCAAACAATTTACATACAACAGTGGTTAAACTAACAGGTCTACAATTACTGGGGTCACCTTTTAACCCCTTTTGAAATATTGGCACAACAACATTTGCCATGCGCCAGTCCTGGTGAACAGTCCCTGTCACTATAGAGTCCCTGAATATTAAAAATAGGGGTCTATCTATTACATTACTTAATTTTTTAAGAACATGGGGGTGAATGCCATCTGGACCTGGTGATTTTTCTATTTAGATTTTTTGTAGGCGGCACTGTACTTCTTCCTGGGTTAGACAGGTGGACCTGTACTGGGGAGTTTACCTTATCTTGCAGTATTTCACCTGGCATTTCATTTTCCTGGGTGAATACAGTGGAGAAGAATTTGATTAATATATTTGCTTTTTGCTGATCCCCGTCTAATTTCTTCCTCATCATTTTTTAAAGGGCCTACACTTTCATTTTTAATCTTTTTGCTATTTATATAAGAACTTTTTGGGGTTAGTTTTACTCTCTTTGGCAAGGAGTCTTTCTATCTCTATGTTTGCAGATTTTATCTGTTTTTTACATATTTTACATTTTTCTCTATAGCTTATTAATGCTTCTTCACTGCCGCCCTGCTTTAGTAATTTAAATGCTTTATTTTTGTCATTTATTGCCCCTTTAACATTTTTATTCATCCATATTGGTTTTCTTGTATTCCTGACCCTTTTATTCCCATAGGTATATACCTCTTACAGTGAGAATTTAAGATATTTTTCAAAGTCTCCCATTTAGTGTCTTATTTTTGAAGACATTATTATTGTACTAGGATTTTTAACTATCAAAAAATCATGAAGGTCTGCATCAATCAGCTTGTTCTTAATAGCTTGCTCTACAACATTCACATGTTTAATTATATTATCCCATTTCTGATCTTTCTATAATCTAACATAAATCACCTCACATTTATAATCTGCTTTATCCATAACCACGATCCTTTTCAGCAGGATTAATGGTGAGATCGAGTTTCTGGACAAGTTCTTCCAATTAGCTGTGTTCATCCTTAGTTAAATTTTACAATTTCCTCTTTTGACTATCACTCTCTGATCTCAGATGTTCAATATCCGATCTATGATTCTAAAGGATGTGAAACCACTGTAGGTGCTCTTACAAAAAAACTAATCATAATCCATTTTTCTTTCCTTTTTTTATAGATTTTCATTACCCTGGATAAAGCAAAGGGAAAGGACAACATATCTTCTGAATCTTCGGTCTGGATTCTTAAATTATTATACATACACACACTGATCGTGGTGGGGCCCGCCGCTAGGTCAGGAATGGAGGGGACATGATGTCATGTCACATCTCCAGTCCCGGAAACACAAAGGATTCTGAGACTGGAGCAGCAGCCCGGCATAGAATGCAGGTGCTGCACAGAGATTGCGGGGACTCCCAGCAGCAGGCCCCCATGTCTTAATATGATATATATACATATATAGATATAGATGTGTGTGTGTGTGTGTGTGTGTGATGTCTGGCCTGAATTTTCATAACAATTTCTGGAGCTTCAGTTTCCAAAGCACTCCATTTTGCAGCAGAGGCCAAGCACGAGGAAGAAGGCATTACTGTGAAGATTAAGGCCGAACGCAACCGGAACTTGGAAACGCCCCTTCCTCTCATGCACCAAGAAGGTCTTTAGCAAATAGCAGATGAATGGGACTAGGAAGCCACAGAAAGAAGAACAGTGAGGCTATGTTCACACGTCAGAATTTCTAAACAAAACTTTGCATGTATTTATAGTCCATACACTTGAATGAGATTCCGCTGTCCTATTCACACAGCAGAATTTCTGCTGCAAGAATTCCATTGAAGTGAATTGGCTATAAATTCTTTTTTTTTAAACTTAATTTTTATTGAACAGTTTTTTGAAAAGAAAAAAAGGTTTACAAAAATACAAAAAGAAGAGCCATCTCGCGCAGGAGAGGCAGTAGGAATAACATATCCTTTCGATTACATTGTGAGGTAAATGAAGCTTGTAAAGAAAACAACATAAAAACATACAACCTTAGCTTTACAAGGTATTAAGTAATGATTACAATCGCAGGCTCCACGGGATTATGAATGTAGAGCAAAAGTAGTAAAAGAAAATGTTTCAGTAAGGAAGACCCGTTACAGTTAGACCGAATTGTGTTTGCTATGCATCCAGACATCCCATCTATACATGAAATAGATTGTGCATCTGCGATTTTATACTCGCGCCAGCAATTGCTATTGATTCCAGCTATCACCTCCGTCAAGGTGGGTATTTTCGGGGAATTCCAGTTTTGAGCTATTTTCAATCTGACCACGAATAAAGTATGTAGTATGATAGTTCTATGATGATGGGAGTAGAGGTTGAGGTCAATATTAAGGATTGCTAGAGAACTAGTTAAGATGATTGGGAAACCACATATTTGTGACAGAAGTTTGCCTATTTTTCTCCAAAAAGGCAATAGTTTCGGGCAGTACCACAAGATGTGGGGGAGAGTACCCTCCTCTGCGCATCGCCAGCATGAACTAGGAGTTTCCGAAAATTGAGCTAGTCTCTGGGGGGTGAGGTACCATCTGTATAGGAGTTTTTTAGTGTTCTCCAAGTGATTGATACACCGGGATAATGGAAGGACTACTGAATGAGCTATGGACCATTGCTGTTCAGTAAAATGCATACCCAATTCCTCCTCCCATTTGGTTTTGTATGGATCAGATATGGAGGTATAAGAATCAATTAAAATAGAGTAACAAAAGGAGATACCTTTGATGCTAGTGTTTTGTGAATTAATCCATTGCGTTATCTGAGAAGGAGCGACCAGGGGGGCAACGTCTAATGGCGACAAAATGTGCCTTTTTTGTAGGTATTTATAGAAATCTTTGTGAGAAAGATCATATTTGTCTTAATATTTTCAAAAGACCTGAAAATCCCATTTTCCCAGAAGTCGGAAAGGAAACATAATCCCTTCTCCATCCAGGAGGTGATGTGTAGATCGGGAATTGCAGCTTCCAAAACCTTACAAGAAGAGGTACCAATTTGAGTGTGGAATATTTTTTTGGGGGATAATATAAGTATTCCATGAATGCATAATGGCGTTTATAGTGGGATGTTTATGAGTAGGGTGTTGGCCAAACAAACAAGCAGCCACAAGAATGCTATGTATAGAATGTTTACCCAGGATATGCGATTCAATATGGACCCAGTTCTTAGATTGATCGCCTATCACCAAAGACTTCAGCTGATCCAATATCAACGCTCTATAATACTGGAGCATAGAGGGACATCCCACTCCCACTTCCCCAGCCCCCCCCCCCCCCCCCCCCACGTAGAGGCTTATATATAATGTCTGCTTTGACTCTAGGAGCTCTGTTGCACCAAATGTATTTCATCAGTATTGATTGGAGGTTTTTTAAATAAGTTATGGGTAACAATATGGGAACATTACGGAAGGTATAAAGAATTTTTGAAATAACCATCATCTTTATAGCTGCCAGTCTGCCTAGCCACGAGATGCCCACCGTTGAAATATGCGAAACAGTTTGTCTAACATCTCCCAAAAGTGGTATATAATTTACATTAAATAGCTGGGACGTAGGGAAGGCCAGTTTAATACCTAAGTATTGTAGTGAAGAGGAAGTCCAACTAAAAGGAAAAAAATAGTTTTTAATAGATTCACACGTTTGGCGGGGATCCCTAGGTTTAGAATTTGTGATCTGGTTTCATTAATTTTATAGTAGGAGATGTCTCTAAAATCTGACAATATTTTGACTATGGAAGGGAGAGAATTTTCAGGAGTAGAGCAGTAGATAATGTCGTCAGCAAAAAGACCTATACGGTGTTCTCTATCCCTAATCCTTAACCCACCAATGCCTGAGTCTTTACGAATCTTCTCAGCTAGTGGTTCCATTAACATAGCAAAAATTAGGGGAGAGAGGGGGCACCCCTGTCTAGTTCCATTAGTAATGGAGAAGCTATTAGAAAGAAATCCTGAGGAGTAAACTGACACTTCAGATTTTGAATATAGTGCTGTAATGGTGCTATGAATTGGTCCCCTCAAACCAAATTTATCCAGAACCGATCTGAGGTAACCCCAGTGGACTCTATCGAAGGCCTTCTCCCCGTCTAGTGATAGCAGCAGAGAAGGCACTCCGCGGTTCTCTGCTTCGTAAATCAGATTGATAAATCTCCTCGTCCCGTCTACTGTCTGTCTGTTTTTTATGAAACCTACTTGGTCTTCATTTATTAGAGTGGGGAGAATATCATTGAGTCTATTGGCTAGGATTTTGGCATACATTTTAAGGTCATTATTTAATAAAGAAATGGGTCGAAAATTTTCAGGTTTATCAGGTGTTTTACCCGGTTTCGGTAGGGTGACCACTAATGCTTTAACCCCTTAAGAACCAAGGACGTACAGGTACGTCCTTGTTCCTGCTCCCGTGATATAATGCGGGGTTACACGGTAACCCCGCATCATATCACGGCGGTCCCGGCATCATAGTGAAGCCGGGACCCGCCGCTAACAGCGCGCAGCTAAAAGTGAAAGTAAAAGCTGCCGGTTAACTCAGTGGGCTGTTCGGGATAGCTGCGGCGAAATCGCGGCATCCCGAACAGCTTACAGGACAGCGGAAGGGCCCTCCTCGCTGTCCGATCACCGAATGACTGCTCAGTGCCTTAGATCCAGGCATGAGCAGTCAAGCGGCAGAATCATTGATCACTGGTTTCCTATGAGAAACCAGTGATCAATGATAAAGATCAGTCTGTACAGTGTTATAGGTCCCTATGGGAGCTATAACACTGCAAAAAAAAAAAGTGAATGAATATCATTTAACCCCTCCCCTATTAAAAGTTTGAATCACCCCCCTTTTCCCATAAAAAAAACACAGTGTAAATAAAAATAAACATATATGGTATCACCGCGTGCGGAAATGTCCGAATTATAAAAATATATCGTTAATTAAACCGCTCGGTCAATGGCGTACGCGCAAAAAAATTCAAAAGTCCAAAATAGTGCATTTTTGGTCACTTTTTATATCATTTAAAAATGAATAAAAAGCGATCAATAAGTCCTATCAATGCAAAAATGGTAGCGTTAAAAATTTCAGATCACGGCACAAAAATGAGCCCTAATACCACCCCATACACAGAAAAAGAAAGTTATAGGGGTCAGAAGATGACAATTTTAAACGTATTAATTTTCCTGCATGTAGTTATGATTTTTTCCAGAAGTATGACAAAATCAAACCTATATAAGTAGGGTATCATTTTAATCGTATGGACCTACAGAATAAAGATAAGGTGTCATTTTTACCGAAAAATGTACTACGTAGAAACGGAAGCCCCCAAAAGTTACAAAACGGCCTATTTTTTTCAATTTTGTCGCACAATGATTTTTTTTTTCCGTTTCACCGTAGATTTTTGGGCAAAATGACTGACGTCATTACAAAGTAGAATTGGTGGCACAAAAAATAAGCAATCATATGGATTTTTAGGTGCAAAATTGAAAGAGTTATGATTTTTTAAAGGCAAGGAGCAAAAAACGAAAATACAAAAACGGGAAAACCCCCGGTCCTTAAGGGGTTAAGCATCTCCGGTATGATAGTCCCAGTAGTAAAAATTTGGTTAAATATTAATTGTAGTTGAGGTAATAAAATATTTGAAAATTTTTGGTAGTACTCTCCGGTAAATCCGTCTGGTCCGGGGCATTTATTGGGCTTCAAGGAGGAAATGGCTGTTAAAATTTCTGTAGAGGAGATGGGTGTATTGAGAGATTGTAAGGTGTCGCTATCCACTGAAGGCAGTGAGATAGAAGCTAAAAATGCGTTAAGTGGGGTAGTAGGTTGTGGAACAGGGGGATCCGATTTTAGATTATATAAATCTGCATAATAGTATAATAGTCAGCAAAAGTGTTAGAGATTTGTAGTGGGTTAATAATTTTTTCTTTATCTTTATTAATAATATATGGGATCTTTGTTTTGGCTGCCATGGTTTTAAACTTATTTGCTAGAAGTTTACTTGCTCTATTACCGTGCCAATAGAATTGGGTCTTTGTCTTTTTGAACATGTAGTCAAATTTGTATTGTAAAAGCTGATGCAGTTGAAAACGCATGGATTTGAGTTCTTTCAATATTAGAGGGTCAAGTGTTTGTTTGTGAGAATCCTCTAGGGTTTAAATTTTTTGGAGCAATTCTTGAGTTTTTGCCAACCTATTTCTCTTATTAGTAGATGCAATTTTAATGAGAGATCCCCAAATTACTGCCTTATGGGCACACCAGTTAATGAAAGTATAAGTGTCGTCTGGATTGTTGAGTTCAAAAAATTCTTTTAGGGTACCCTCTAACTTGTTTTTAACAACAGGATCATTTAAGAGAGAGTTATTGAGTCTCCAAGGAGAGTATGAGGGGGAATTATATTTTTCCTGGATCGTTATCGTGACTGGGGCATGGTCAGACCAGCTTATAACCCCTATCATAGCAGAAGTCACTTTTTGAAGTAACCATTTATCGACTATAGCCAGATCTATACGAGAGTAGGTTTTGTGAGGGTTAGAGTAAAAAGTATCATCTCTATCATTAGCATTAAATACTCTCCATGAGTCGTATAGGTCTTCATTAAATAATGTGTTGTAAAGAGCAGTATTTTTCTCTGATCGTTTAGAAAGGGACTTATCAAGTAGGGGAGACATGACCTGATTAAAGTCACCCATCATCAATATTGAGCCATGTTTATGTTTGTTAATAATGTTTAGGACGTGGGTGAAAAATTTGGTTTGCTTTTTATTCGGAGCATAAAGTGAAACCAGAGTAAATTTTTCATTATTGATAATGCAGTTCAGTAAGATATATCTACCTTTAGTGTCATAAATAACATCAATTAGTTGAAAAGCTACCATATTTTTTTTATAGCTATCAACACCCCTTTCTTCTTAATTTTATTTGGTGTAAAGAATACAAAGGGGAATCTTATTTTTAACCCTATGGGTGTCGGTATCTAAAAGGTGAGTTTCTTGGGCACAAATGATATCACAGTTTAAACGTGAGAATTCATTCCAAAACAATGACCTTTTGAAAGGACTATTTAGGCCTTTAACATTTACTGTGGAAACTTTAAGTACCATGGTGAGGGGTGCAGGTTATTAGGGAGTGTAGTTCACTTACCCTTACCCTGGGCCAGAGAGCTGGCTGAAATACAATCTTTGAAAGTAGTGTGGAAATACCCGTGGAGCTGCGTACCATGAAAATAAACAATAAAAAAAAAATATAAAATAAAAAAAAAAAAAACAACAATTAAGTGCAGTTAACATTTGTTCAAAGTGAACGGACCTGTACCTACTGGACCACATAGCATAGGCCATATGGGGGGGGGGGATGCAAGTAAAGAATAACACCTGAAATGATGATGCAGAGTACCAGAAGGGCACTCAAAAAATGAAGTCAGTAAAACAACAACACTTAAAGGAGATCCTGAGTATAGAATAGCATAGATATATATATATATATATATATATATATCTATATCGTGTGACCTCTAGGAGGTCCACACCTGAGGTTAACTAAGCAGGAAAGTATACATTGCAACTTTTATAATAATCAGTAGTGGAATCATGTTGGAGAGTCCCGGATGGGAACGGACGGATCTCTGAGGAGAGTCGACACACTGCAGTGAGTTCTTGTTTGGCAGTGATCCCACTTTTCTCTAATCCTGTGCAATAGGCTCTGCTATCCTTTTGGGTGGAGTCTTTTCTTTGTCCGGAATAGATTCAGGAAACCATTTCTCGACCAGTTTGAGAGCCTCCGCTGGAGTACGAAGCTTGTGCGTAGCTCCATTTTTAGTAATCAATAGCTTAACTGGAAATCCCCAGCGGTAGGGAATACCTTTGTCCCGGAGGATACTCGTTGAGGTCGAGAAAGCTTTTCTTTTTAAGGTTACGGCGGACAAATCAGCAAAGAGATTCATTTGTGAGAAGCGTTCCGGCAGAGCAGGAGGTTTTTTAGCTCTCCTCAAAATCTCCTCCTTGAAGTGGTAGAAATGTAGTCTAGCCAGAACATCTCTAGGTACTGCAGGCGGGAGGCGAGCAGGTTTTGGGATTCTATGAGCTCTGTCGATTATCATATCCCGTTGGTCCGCATCAAGAATAAGAATAGTGAAATAGTCAATTAGGTATTCTCTGAGGTCAGGTGCTTGAACAGTCTCTGGGATTCCGCGGAAGCGAATGTTGTTCCTGTGTGACCTGTCCTCTAGGTCAGCAGAATTTTGTTAACTTGGCTGTAAAGGTTTTTTTCCACGCCGTGCTGGCATAACTTAGGGAGAGTAGACAAGTCAAAGAGACTGATTGCATAGAGGGTCGTTAATTAGATAAGGAATATACAGAGTCAATACGGAATATACAGTTGCAGGTAAGTGTTAGACAACATCACCATCTAGTGGTGAGTTGAAATTAGTGCAGTGGCGTCTTTATAGTTCAGCTGTTAATTAAGAGTAGTGCAATTGCATTTATATAGTTCAACTGTTCCTTTATGATGCAAACGAAGAGAGCAAGCTGATCAAGAAGACTGATGATATAAAGGGTTTTTAGTTAGATGAAAACAGGAGTGAGACAATATGCAAAACTCAGTTGCAGGTAAGTGTTAGGCAACAGCACCATCTAGTGGTCCATTGGAAATAGTGCAGTGTTTTTTTTGTAGTATAACTGTTTCTTTATAATACACATGAAGTAAGCAAGCAGGACACGATTATGAAGTAGTAAAAGGCAAGTCCTTTTGTGTTACAATAGGGATTATGAGCAATTGAAAATCTACTACGAATGTCCCCAAGTTCTCACAACTTCAAGAAAAGTCCTTATTATTTTTCTCTGTATGTGGACGCAGCAAGAAATGTGGGGAACTGCTACAGCATGTGATATGTCCCTGGTTTGCTATGGACTAGGCGATTTGTAGAATTCAGGCACCAGAGGAGCTACTACTGATGTGAAGAAGGTTATGTGAGGCAGGAGTAGGGTAGCTCTTATATAAGGAACAAGCAGTACGTCCTCTGTGGAGAAGGGGCGCTGAGTAAAGATGGCACCCCCTCCTCTTTACATCCTTTACCGCTACTCATCTTGCGCTGCCCCAGCGAGAGTTAAGAGCAGGCGCACTGTGGGCCAACAGGCACCGGAGGAGCTGCTGCAGAGGTAAGAGGGAGTACTTGAGGGTGGCAGGTAGCAGGGTAGTTATCAGTAGGTAGGCGGTTTGTGTAGTAGAAGCACTGGGTGAAGATGGCGCCCCTTCCTCTTTCTAATCTGCACCGCTACTTGGCTCGCACTTTCTCCTATGAGTGCCAAGGGTAGAGCGCACTATGGGGTATCAAGCCCCGGAGTTAGTGGCCGAGTAGGCACAAGCAGCCCGCGACTGAACAGCTTCCTCCTGTGCTGCCGTTCGCGCTCCCCTTGCAGGGGGGAAATGCTGTATGAAAATGGCGCCTGCTTTCTCTATGAGCCCTCACCTCCGCTGTTTTCACAGTGTGCCGCTGTCCCGCCGAGGTTCCCAGCTGGAAATTGAGAGTCCCGGGATAAAAGGGGGTCCTCAGGAAAAGAAATGGAGAGGTTAGGTGTAGCTGTTTGCCGGTTTTAGCCGCGTTTTACAGGATCTGAGAGGGAGTTACTCAGCCAAGCGTCCTCTCTCCTCGGCGGTAAGCCCTGGCTATAAATTCATGCAGAATTTCCATACAGAGATTCTGCTGTGTTAACATAGTCTTTTAAGTATCATTTTTATCTGTGTCACCCACACTACAAGCCTTTATCAATCGGTTAATGCGGGTGATCCTGATCCCACACAGAAAAAAAAATATGCTGACATGTCTGTTTTAGTAAATATTTATACTCTTAATGAAATAGGGCTATGTTTAGACATTTAGGATTTTTCTAGTAAATCATGACACAATTCATAAACTAAAGCTGCACTGTCCTTGAATGGGGCTAATCCAGTGTTTTTCGGTGCCATGTAGGTTCAAATAATGAACACACTGGCCCTATGTGCCCTTTGTGGGTTTTAATCCCATACAATTTTTTTTCCACGGTATTTATTAAGGTTTCCCTACATTTTGGTGCAATGAGACAGAATTCTGGCGTGCAACCCGACAAAACATGTCGGGTTTACAATAGTAAATCAGTGCCACTGTGTGTGTGTGTTTTAAAAGCAACAGTACATTAATCTTTCTATGCAGATTTTTTCTCTTGTTTGTATGCAGCATGTGACCAGGAATAAAGTACAGCGTTCACTTGAACAAGCTGCTGAATGTTTGCAGATTATTTCAGGATTAAGAGGTGGAATTAGTGCCTAAATCCAGAAGGAATCCTTAACATGTGAACAATGAGACTTCATATATCTATAAAACAAAAGCAGAGCTCCTCATAGGGCAGTATATTCTAAGCAGTGTGGATGTAGGTGGATATAGGATACACAATTGTTTCAGTGGTCCTCTCACCTGGCACGGTTATGTAAATGACACAACTACACAAGCGCGTAATAGATAGTGGTGCAGCCTCTCGTATCGGATCCAGCGAACAGCAGACGTCCCGGCTAGTTCACACTCTATTCAAGAAGTAAAAACGGAACCGCGCACATGCGCAGACCTCCCGCAATGTATAAAAACATTGTACCAAGTTCAAATAGTATGTGCTGGGCGGAGCAGGCTTTACAGAACAGAAAATACAAGGTAATATCTCTATTCAAACCCAGTAATGTGGATATCAATAATAAATAGGTGATTGAACACTGCGCACTGACAGTGTCAATCAGTTGAATGGACCGGGCTATCAGATGGCATTAGTGGCTACCCATCAACACGCAACCACAATACCCCATAATAGAATACACAGAATTAGGATCATATAAGGTTAAGAACATATATCACAATTGGTAATGCGGGTGACATAATATATGTGGGCTCACAAGAGTAAAAATATCGACAGTACATAATAATGCATAAAAGTTTTTTTGGGCCACTCTTAAAGAATATCTATAAAAATCTACAGTTATGGCGTAACATGTAATGCGCCCCAATTGTACATAATAAAACTATAAATGCATAACATTAATAAAATGTCAATATAATAGAATTAACCCCTTCAGGACCAAGCCCATTTTGGCCTTAAGGACCAGAGCGTTTTTTGCACATCTGACCACTGTCCCTTTAAACATTAATAACTCTGGAATGCTTTTAGTTATCATTCTGATTCCGTGACTGTTTTTTCGTGACATATTCTACTTTAACATGGTGGTAAATTTTTGTGGTAACTTGCATCCTTTCCTTGTGAAAAATCCTAAAATTTGATGAAAAATTAGAAAATTTTGCATTTTTCTAACTTTGAAGCTCTCTGCTTGTAAGGAAAATGTATATTACAAATAAAAAAAAAAAAATTATTCACATATACAATATGTCTACTTTATGTCTGCATCATAAAAATGACGAGTTTTTACTTTTGGAAGACACCAGAGGGCTTCAAAGTTCAGCAGAAATTTTCCAATTTTTCACAAAATTTTCAAACTCACTATTTTTCAGGGACCAGTTCAGGTTTGAAGTGGATTTGAAGGGTCTTCATATTAGAAATACCCCACAAAAGACCCCATTATAAAAACTGCACCCCCCAAAGTATTCAAAATGACATTCAGTTATCATTTTAACCCTTTAGGTGTTTCACAGGAATAGAAGCAAAGTGAAGGAGAAAATTCACAATCTTAATTTTTTACACTCGCATGTTCTTGTAGACCCAATTTTTGAATTTTTTACAAGGGGTAAAAGGAGAAAATGTATGCTTATATTTGTAGCCCGATTTCTCTCGAGTAAGCACATACCTCATATGTCTATGTAAAGTGTTCGGCGGGCGCAGTAGAGGGCTCAGAAGGGAAAGAGCGATAAGGGGATTTTGGAGAGTACGTTTTTCTGGGGGGCATGTTGCATTTAGGAAGCCCCTAGGAAGCCCCTATGGTGCCAGAACAGCAAAAAACCCTCACATGGCATACCATTTTGGAAACTAGACCCCTTGAGGAACATAACAAGGAATAAAGTGAGCCTTAATACCCCACAGGTGTTTCACGACTTTTGCATATGTAAAAAAAAATATTTTTTTCCACTAAAATGTGTGTTTCCCCCCAAATTTCACATTTTTCCAAGGGTTAATAGCAGGAAATACCCCCCAATATTTGTAACCCCTTCTCTTCTGAGTATGGAGGTACCCCATAAGTTGACCTGAAGTGCACTATGGGCGAACTACAATGCTCAGAAGAGAAGGAGTCATATTTGGCTTTTTGAGAGCAAATTTTGCTCGGGGGGCATGTCGCATTTAGGAAGCCCCTATGGTGCCAGAACAGCAAAAAAAAAAAAAAACACATGGCATACCATTTTGGAAACTAGACCCCTTGAGGAATGTAATAAGGAATAAAGTGAGCCTTATTACCCCACAGGTGTTTCACGACTTTTGCATATGTAAAAAAAAAAAAAAAAATTTCCACTAAAATGTTTGTTTCCCCCCAAATTTCACATTTTTGCAAGGGTTAATAGCAGAAAATACCCCCCAAAATTTGTAACCCCATCTCTTCTGAGTATGGAGGTACCCCATAAGTTGACCTGAAGTGCACTATGGGCGAACTACAATGCTCAGAAGAGAAGGAGTCATATTTGGCTTTTTGAGAGCAAATTTTGCTTAGGGAGCATGTCGCATTTAGGAAGCCCCTAAGGTGCCAGAACAGCAAAAAAAAAAACAAAAAAAAAAAAACACATGACATACCATTTTGGAAACTAGACCCCTTGAGGAACGTAACAAGGGGTACAGTGAGAATTTGCCCCCCACTGGTGTCTGACAGATCTTTGGAACAGTGGGCTGTACAAGTTTTCATTTTCACGGACCACTGTTCCAGAGATCCGTCAGACACCTGTGGGGGGGTAAATTCTCACTGCACCCCTCATTACATTCTGTGAGGGGTGTCGTTTCCGAAATGGGGTCACATGTGGGTTTTTTTTTTGCGTTTGTCAAAACCGCTGTAACAATCAGCCACCACTGTGCAAATCACCTCAAATGTACATGGTGCGCTCTCCCTTCTGGGCCTTGTTGTGCGCCCCCAGAGCACTTTGCGCTCACATATGGGGTATCTCTGTAGTCGGGAGAAATTGCGTTACAAATTTTGGGGGGCTTTTTTCCCTTTTACCTCTTGTGAAAATGTAAAGTATAGGGCAACATCAGCATGTTAGTGTAAAAAATTAAATTTTTTTACACTAACATTCTGGTGTAGACCCCAACTTTTCCTTTTCATGAAGGGTTAAAGAAGAAAAAGCCCCCCAAACCTTGTAACGCAATTTCTCCCGAGTACAGCGATACCCCATATGTGGCCCTAAACTGTTGCCCTGAAATACGACAGGGCTCTAAAGTGAGAGCGCCGTGCGCATTTGAGGCCTAAATTAGGGATTTGCATAGGGGTGGACATAGGGGTATTCTACGCCAGTGATTCCCAAACAGGGTGCCTCCAGCTGTTGCAAAACTCCCAGCATGCGTGGACAGTCAACAGCTGTCCGGCAATACTGGGAGTTGTTGTTTTTCAACAGCTGGAGGCTCTGCTTTGGAAACAGTGGTGTACCGGACGTTCTTATTGGGGGAGGGGGGCTGTGTAGGGGTATGTGTATATGTAGTGTTTTTAACTTTTTATTTTATTTTGTGTTAGTGTAGTGTAGTGTTTTTAGGGTACAGTCACATGGGTGGGGGATTACAGCGAGTTTCCCAGCGCAAAATTTGCTGCATCTCAAGATGCGAGAAACCAACTGTAAAAGCCTCGCCCATGTGAATGTACCCTGTACATTCACAGGGGGGGGGGGGGGGGTGCACCAGCTGTTGCAAAACCACAACTCCCAGCATGCATGGTCTGTTAGTGCATGCTGGGAGTTATAGTTTTGCAACAGCTGGAGGCACACAGGTTAGGAAACAGAGTTAGAAACAATGTTTCCCAACCAGTGTGTCTCCAGTTGTTGCAAAACTACAACTCCCAGCATGCCCAGACAGCTGACGGGCATGCTGGGAGTTGTAGTTCGGCAACATCTGAAGGGCCAGATGTTGCTGAACTAAAACTCCCAGCATGCCTGGACAGTCAGTGCATGCTGGGAGTTGTAGTTTTGCAACAGCTGGAAGAGCACAGATTGGAGACCATTATACAATGGTCTCCAAACTGGGGCCCTCCAGATGTTGCAAAACTACAACTCCCAGCATGCCCAGACAGCCAAAGGCTGTCTAGGCATGCTGGGAGTTGTAGTTTTCAGACTTCTAGAAGCAGCAGTGAAGATCTTCACTGCTGCCTCTGAGGACTACATACTTACCTGCCGGTCCTGTCGTTGCTCGTCCACGTGGCCGGTCCTGCCGCTGCTCCTCGGTCCCGCCGCTGGTCCCCTGGTGTTCCCCCCCTATGCCGCAGGTCCCTGCGAGCCCCTGCAGCCATCGTACCCCGTTCTGCCCGACTTCCAGAGGCGGGCAGTGCGGGGGATCTAAACTTTCACCCCAGATCACTGTGATTGGTCCACAGAGACCAATCACAGTGATTGCTGACCAGGACCATCAATGGATGGTCCTGGGGGGTGAAGCAGAAGTTGTCCCCTGCTGGAAACAGCGGGACTTCTGCCAGTTAACCCGTGCGATGCTGCGCATCGCCGGGTTAACTGAATGGCATATATAAACGCCGGGATGCGCGAACGCACTGCACAACCCGGTGTTTATATATGCCATTCTGCAGGAAGGGGTTAATAACCATGATAGATGCCTGAAAGTATACTTCTAGAAATATAGTTTCTGTTCTGTAAAGCCTGCTCCGCCCAGCACATACTATTTGAACTTGGTACAATGTTTTTATACATTGCGGGAGGTCTGCGCATGTGCGCGGTTCCGTTTTTACCTCTTGAATTGAGTGTGAACTAGCCGGGGAGTCTGCGCGTGCGCGCCTCGCCCGCACGTGGGTCTGTTTACATGATGCGCTCTGATATCTACCCGGTGCGGGCGGGCGGGCACATGCGCTGTACGCTTCTTACACTCCGGCCGTCATCTATCTGTTATCCTTGGATCCTAGCGCATGCGCCGTAGGTTCGGCGGCGTGCGTCTTTTCCTTCTTTTAAATTTCACACTAACTGTTTGTATAAGTATATATGTTTTATGCGGTAATGACTTTTAATGTTTGTATTTATTACTATTTTATTGCTATTGGCTTTTGGCGCTGTAGGTCCGCCCACCGAGGTCCCGCCCACTGGGCGGAGCCACATCTGTTTGGCGCCAAATAGGTCTATTTAAAATGAACCAGTCTGTTGTACATGATGTTATGCCTATCGCCTGACGAAGGGGATCCCATGCCCCGAAACGCGTTGCACCCTGGCTAAATAAATACTTTATTTATCACCACCATATGACTGACTTTGTGGATCGCGCCTTGGAACCGGGTTTTTCTTCTACTCATACATCTTAACATGTGAACAAGGCCTAACAATTCTGGAGCATCGTCTCAATAGTCTACATTGTGAAATTCCTCTGTTTTGCTTAACAAAAAGCAGCAGACTGTGAAAACAAACATCCTCAATGTCAATTTAGTCATAAATATTTAGAAGTAACAGAGGATAAGCAAAATGCAGAGTTCTAATAAAAGATGCACGGAGAAAGACAAATACCTTTCACTTCGGGAATGGATACACTGTCCCTTTAAACGGAATACACAACATGGTGAACATGATTATACAGTTGATCGCTGGTGGTGCTCGGTATTACGGGATAGAGCATATGCAATGTCACAAAGTCAGAGAATGAAGATGACGTGCCGCACTCACCGGTCATATTTAGACTTTTATTCCCATCGATTAAGCAGCTACATAGGTCAGTATTGCAGAGAACGCCACCATGGGACGGATGGGAGCGCCACCATGGGCGGTATACACGTTCATACCGAATAGCAAATTTTTTTTCCTGCACAATATAATTTTTTCCCATACCGCAATACCGGTTGGGACCCTCTCCCCCCCCCCCCCCACCCCCCTCAGCTGCAGCGCGCTGTCCCCACATCGAGGAACTAATCATATGTGACCCACGGGCACTGTTCTGCTTCTCTCGACCCCCCCCCCGATGAATGATCAAGCACTGCGCTGTCCCCCACATCGGGAAACTAATCATATGTCACCTGCAAGCGCTGCTCTCCTCGTCCTCCTGCGAGTTGCGGGCCGCCGGCACTGGAAATCTGTACTGTACTACATATTCCTTGTGCCCGGGCAGCTCCTTACTTGAGAGTGCGCACAGCTTATCACCGGCCGTGGCGGGACATTACTGCGGCCAGTGATAGGCTGATGGATCTGTAACCTTCCCATCCCCAGTGTGAGGTCGTTACCGGAGCAACAGGGGAATGTGGGAAGGTGAGTTAAACTTTATTTTGTTTATTTTTGCAGCCCAGGCCCAAGGAATATGTAGTACAGTACAGATTTCCAGCGCCAGCGGCACGCAACTCGACAAGAACGAGGAGAGCAGTGTTTGCAGGTGACATATGATTAGTTCCCCGATGTGGGGGACAGCGCAGCGCTGGGCTGATAAACCAGGGGGTGGGATTTAGAGAAGCAGCGCCTGTGGGTTACATGAATGGGGGGGGGGGATTGGGAATACCGTTAAATACCATGGAACCGCCATAACTTACAAAAATACTCTGATACACATTTTTGGTCATACCGCCCAGCTCTAACGGATGGTATCTGTTTCATGTGTCCTGAGTATTGAATCCTGAGTGTCTTGAGACGAAGTGTGCTTGACACACGAAACGGATAACAACCATCCCATGGAGGTGCTCCCTGCAATACTGATCTACGTACCTGCTGATTCATTGTGAATAAAGAAGCCTGAATATGACCGGGAGTGCGGCACATCAACTTTAGTCTCTGACATTGTTCTAATAAAAGATGTTTAAGAATTGTTTATTTTGTAAAAAATTTAAAAACACGCATTAACCTACGCAGAAATGTCAAGAGAGGTGGCAAGTCCTCTTTAGTAACTAAATCATGACTAAACTGAAGAAAAGTAAGATTATAAACATACTCGGGGCTACAATTAAGCCGCTGAATTTCTTCCTGCAGACAAGGTGTCGGAGCCTTAAGGGATGTTGGTGGTAGTATGTTCCTCTCTTGAAGAAGATTCACAGTTCGAAGTTCATCCAGCTGCTGTGCTTGATGAATACTCAATCCTCCTACTGACGACACCAAATTGTTCACCCCAACGTTAGGCTAAAAATAGAGAAAAAAATAAACTACTTTAGAAAAGGAATACCCTGGAAACAAAAGCCACAGATGTGGATCATCAAAGGTGACATATCGTACCTTTTTTTTTTTTTAAACAAATTTTTGCTGATTTTAAAGAAAGCACAGAAAACCGTTAACAATGGCAGTTAGTCTGAACAACCTGCTTCACAGGACATCTGTAGTGCAAGACTTTTACATATTCCTGTGCCCAGGCTGCAAAAATAAACAAAAAAAACTAACTCACCATCCTACATTCCTACTTCGGTCGGGTACCGGCCTCACAGTCCAGCGGTGCGAACCTCATTCAGCTTCCTGGGGACGGAGACGTCGCAGAGCAGTCAGCGTATCACCGGCCACAGCGATGTCCTGCCTCGGCCGGTGATAGCTCTGGCTGGCTCCTTACATGATAGTGCGCCCAGCCTATCACCGACCAAGGAGGGACATTGCTGCGGCAGGTGATACACCGACGGCTCTGTGACGTCTCCGTCCCCAGGAAGCTGATTGTGGTTCGCACCACTGGACCGTGAGGCCGGTACCGGACGGACGGGGGAAAGTAGGAACGGGAGTTAAAATTTTGTTTATTTTTGCAGCTCAGGCACAGGAATATTTCAAAGTCTTGCACAACAGATGTCCTTTAAAGCTAAAATCTAAGAAGCCAAAATAAATCAGTTCAAGGAATCAGAACAGGGCTGCAAGAAAAAGCATTAAATACACACTCTCAGCAATGAATATATATATATATATATATATATATATATATATATATATATATATATAAAAAGCAAAAATAAACAGTGGCACACCAAGTGAAAAAAAGAAAGGTGGTTTATTTAAAAAAATATGTGTTAGGCAACGTTTCAGCTGGCTCACCCAGCCATTTTCAAGCTTGAAAATAAACCACAACGTTATTATTCCGGGGCCGGGCGCGAAGAAGAGGCCCCCCCCCGGTGAAGATGGACAGCCCAGAACGACTATCCCTCCCCACCGGATGGTCCTGCAGCACGGATGGCCCGGACCAGCTCACCCGAACGTCCCACCGAGCGGAGGGGAGTACAAAACTAAAGGGGAGATGGGGGACTGGATGATGACAAAGGCCCGGGCAGTGGTCTTCAACCTGCGGACCTCCAGATGTTTCAAAACTACAACTCCCAGCATGCCCGGACAGCCGATGGCTGTGCGGGCATGCTGGGAGTTGTAGTTTTGAAACATCTGGAGGTCCACAGGTTGAAGACCACTGTTAAATCAGACATTGACAAGCGGTGATGATGAAGGGGGTGGTGTGTGATGATAACAGGGTAATGATGAAGGGGGGATGATGACAGGGTAAAGATGAAGGGGGGGATGATGACAGGGTAATGATGAAGGGGGGGGATGATGAAGGGGGGGATGATGACAGGTGATGATGACGAATGGGGGATGATGACGAAGGGGGGATGATGACAGGGTGATGCTGATGAGGGTGTTAATGACGGAGGTCTGGATGATGACAGGGGGATGATGTTTTTCCCACCCTAGGCTTATAGTCAAGTCAATAACTTTTCCTGGGTTTTTGGGGTGAAATTAGGGGCCTCGGCTTATATTCGGGTCGGCTTATACTCGAGTATATACGGTACTAACACAAACACACATACACTATGGGAGAAGGAGCATCACCAATTTTAGAGGATTTATGTCGCACTATACCACTCATGAAGATCTCAAAGAGCAATTTTTTTCTCACAGTTTTTTTCTTTAATAGGTAGTATATATGATGCACTGCACAATCTCTGGCTTTAGGTGGCTTTACACCTATACTTAGAAGGATAATGATAAACTAAAATTGATTTTATTTTGATGCATTGGCACTGGTTACTATGTGGAGACAGTCCCATATTACAATTTTACTGTGTTCCTCTGAGCTGAAAAGCATTGTTTGAAAGCAGTACATATCAGCCATGTGTATGCTAAAAGGGCATATGCTGGGTACAAGGAGACTTATGGAAATGTTTATATGTTTTTAATCAAATGTTAAGAAAGAATGATTTGTAAACAGAGCCTAAACTTTATGATTACAGCCTGTTAGGAATACATTCTACCTGTGAAAGAGGTTGCTGTCTGTTAGGATACTGCTGGCTGGTGGGAGTTAATCCTGGGCCACTTGCTGGAAAAACATTCTGGTAAACAGTTGGTAATGGTGGGTATGCATTCCTCGATATTTTAGGATTCTGTAGTGGAGTAGGCTGGACAGGTTGAACCATCCCTATGGTATGAAAAAACAATTTATTATTTAACAAACATACTTCCAACAAAATCAAATCAACTATTCTTCCTACATGTCCAAGAGGAAACCAACAAGGATGACAACAGAATGTGCATACTGAAGTCTACTAATGTTTAAGTTCTCAGCCTATGGTACATATAGCTCAAGTGTCCTATCTCTTGCACATACTGCCATGTTCTGTCATCATTCTGTATGTATAAAAGGTACTGCACAATAAAGGATCATAGTATTTGAATCTGTTTCCAATTTTGATAATTTATGACAGACAGGGGAGGGAAACAATTCAGCTTTAGGCCAGGGCTGTATTGTGACCTTTTGTAACATAGTAACATAGTTCATAAGGTTGAAAAAAGACCATAGTCCATCAAGTTACACCTATAACCTTAATAAGTTCCTATTGAGTTGAGTTGATCCAGAGGAAGGCAAAAAAAAAAAAAAAAAATCATACTAGAGGTAAAAATTCCTTCCCGACTCCAAATATGACAGTCAGAATAAATCCCTGGATCAACATGCTGTCCCTATAAATCTAGTATACATAACAAGCAATGTTATTACTCTCCAAAAATGCATCCAGCCCCTTTTTGAACTCTATTAGGCTAGGACTCCACAGAGATTTTTGCCCTGCGATTTTTGTTGCATAAAAACGCCAAAAAAGACGCCAGAAAAACTGCCATAGTTTTTCTCTGCGCTTTGGCGTTTTTTCTGGCGTTTTTATCCTTGTGTGGAATTTGCCTTTTTTGGCCCTTTTTGCTTGGGGAAGTAAAAATTTATTTAACAAAATGTTTATTTTTTATAATAAAGTTTTAATAATTTTTTTAGTAAAGCGTGTGTGTGAGTTTAACTTTTTTTTCTCCTTTTTTCACATTTTTTATGTAGTACTACTACTCCCAGCATGGAACACACTGTTCCATGCTGTGAGTAGTAGTACCTGTACTATAGACATATCGCCCCGGGTGTCTGTCTGACACCCGATGCGATCGTCCATTATATAGCAGAGAAGCGGAGCGGCTCTATACAGCGCTCGCACCTCTGTTCTGTACTCTGAGTGATGTTCTATTCATATTTTCCGCCCAGAGCTGTGATTGGCCGGATGGTTACAGACAATCACAGCTCTGAGGAAATTATCAATGAATGAGTGGCCGGCCCGGAGTACAGTGCAGAGCAGGAATGTGAGAGATGTATACAGCCGCTCTGCATCTCTGCTGTAGACAGGACAATCACAGCGGGTGTCAGTAGTGACATCCACTGTGATGTATGCAGATACTACTACTCCCAACATGGAGCACACTCTGCTCCATGCTGGGAACTGTAGTACCTGCATTAATAGACCGATCGCAGTTAGTGTAACGTTTGACACCTGCTGTGATCTGTCTATTAATGCAGGTACTACAGCTCCCAGCATGGAGCAGAGTGTGCTCCATGTTGAGAGTAGTAGTACTTGTAATTAAGGAAAGATCACTGCGGGTATCACTCCTGACACCAGCTGTGATCCTCCGGTATAATGTAAAGATGCAGCGGCCGGCGCTTTCCTATGGTCCCCTGCACGCCGTATATATAAACATTCCGATTTCTCACAGAGAGCTGTGATTGGCTAGAACCATCTGGCCAATCACAGCTCTCTGCGGGAAATATGAATATGTGTATATATACGACAGTGCAGAGCAGCCGCTCATATCTATACATTATACAGAAGGATTGCAACGGGCGATCAATTAGTACAGGTACTACTACTCCCATCATTGAACAGTGTGTTCCATGCTGGGAGTAGTAGTACTACCTAAAAAATTTAAAAAACACACACACTACATTTTTATTATTGTCGGCTACATTTTTAGTGCTTTACCCGCTCACATAAATTGATCCCTGTTTAAAAATTTATAAACATTTCGTAATAAAAAAAAGATACATTTTGTTAGATAAATTTTTTCCATCACTACTGTATCTTTTTTATTATTATTTTTTTTATGGTACCCTACGAAATCTTAATAAAAAAAGGTATCTCCCTAATTTTTTGGGATCGCTAAAGTCCAAAAAAGAATAAAAACCGCCTGCAAAAACACAAAATTGAAAACCAACATGGCGTTTTTCTTGGCGTTTTTGCTCTTCCATAGACTTCTATGGGAGGAAAACGCCACGATTTCAGGGCAAAAAACGCCAAACTAGGTTTTGTCAGGCGTTTTGAAAATCCAGCCTCTGAGCCCGAAATTGCTGAAAAATGCCAAAAGGATTAAAAACACGCCAAGCTGAAAAACGCCAAGTGAATCTGGCATTTTGCAGTTTACTATTGACTTGCAGCTAACATCTGGCCGCTGCATTTTTTCACTGAAAAAACGCTGTGCGGGAAAATTGGCGTTTTTAATGGCATTTAAAAAAAAAAAAAAAAAAACCTCAGTAGAGTTCCAGCCTTACAGAGTTCCCCATGACCACCTCCTCTGAGACAGAATTCCACAGTCTCACTGCTCTTACAGTAAAGAACCCCCGTCTGTGCTGGTATAGAAACCTTCTTTCCTCTAAACAGAGAGGATGCCCCCTTAGTATAGATACTGTCCTGGGTATAAATAGCTCATGGGAAAGATCTCTGAACTGTCCCCTGATATATTTATACATAGTTATTAGGTCTCCCCTAAGCCTTCTTTTTTCTAAACTAAATAACCCTAATTCTGATAATCTTTCTGGGTACTGTAGTCCTCCCATTCCCCGTGTTACTCTGGTTGCCCGTCTTTGAACCCTCTCCAGCTCCACTATATCTTTCTAGTACACTGGTGCCCAGTACTGAACACCGTATTCTATGAGTGGTCTGACTAGTGATTTGTACAGCGGTAGAATTATTTCCTTGTCGTGGGCACCTATGCCCCTATTGATGCACCCCATGATTTTATTAACCTTGGCAGCAGCTGCCCGATACTGGTCACTACAGCTAAATTTACTGTTAACTAAGACTCCTAAGTCATTTTCCATGTCAGTCTAGTAGTGTACCACAGTAGTAAACCTAAATTCCTGTATTGTATTGTTCTAATTGTAACACATCCACACCGTCTATCTGGTGTAGGATTCTATTGTGGCACTTGTAGTCCGCTGCAGGCATCCTCCATTGTATGCATTTTTATGCTGGGGATCGCCCCTAGCAACAGACTACAAGGGCAGGATCTGCTTTCCCAGTATAAATGCACAACCGCATTTAGGGTTGAGCACCTCCAGCCATTTGAGACCACGTTTTTTGTTGTTGTTAAAATTTTATACTTGGAGGTGTGTAAACTCCATATGTAATGCGCCTTGAAAATTTTCTAGGCAGCATTATGGTAGCACCTGTGAGGTCATGCACCTATATTAGCCAACTCAGGTGGGGCTTGCAGTTTGCCTCCCTCCTCCCATTGTATGTGTGTTTAGCCATGCTGGAGGGTACCTGGGAGGACTCTTTGAGCAGACCTAATGCTACCGTAATTGCCCACTGGCCCGTTTCGCTTATCACGCACAGGTAGGTTTAGCACTAGGTCCTGTGCCATTTGAGAAACCTTGGCGTTTGTGTGCGGGCTCTGGTATGTCCTTCATATAAGGATATACTGGCGAATGTCTCAATTTTAACATCAGTGTGGAGGGATAGCCAATGTCACTGTATACATCTACCACAGTAGTGCACCTAAATTCCTGTATTGTATTGTTCTAATTGTTACACATCCACACCGTCTATCTGGTGTAGGATTCTATTGTGGCACTTATAGTCCGCTGCAGGCATCCTCCATTGTATGCATTTTTATGCTGGGATCACCCCTAGCAACGGACTACAAGGGCAGGATCTGCTCCCCCAGTATAAATGCACAACCGCATTTGGGGTTGAGCACTCCAGCCATTTGAGACCATGTTTTTTGTTGTTGTTCCATGTCAGTTGTCCCAAGTGTTCTCCCATTTAAAGGGGTATTCGGGGAATTTTTTTTTTATTTGGCTATGCTACAGGGGCTGTAAAGTTAGTGTAGTCCATAATATGGTGTCTTTACCTGTGTGTGACGGTTTTCTCACAATTCTTATGTGATTTTCATCCCAATATTTATTTTTAACAGCATACAAAATGACTGCTGTGTCGGATTTTTCCCAGCTTGCAATGCGGTCGAGACCTGACTCACTAGTCAGCTGATGACAGGGAGCCTGTCTGCTTCAATGGGTGGAGAGAGCATTCTGTAAGTAATGCAACAGTTGGAGGCACTCTGATTGAAAACCACAGGTCTACAGCTCATTTATGTTTCAATGGGTGCGGTAGCTGATGTGTGGGAAGGAGGAAAATGGTATCATGGGATTTGAAGGCAAACAAGAAAACTGAAAACAGGAAATACAAGTTCAGAGAAAGCTAGCCACAGTGTTCTGGTAATCTCACAGCATAGCCATTTAGCCGAAGACAAGCGCAGATCCTTCCTAAGCATGTCCATTACTGTCTGCCAGGTATGTACTAAAATCACCTTATGCTGGATAACCCCTTTAATACATAATCCCAGCCCAGATTTTTCTTCCCCATGTGCATTACCTTACATTTATCAGTGTTGAACCTCATCTGCCACTTCCCAGCCCAAACCTCCAACCTATCCAGATCCATTTTTAACAGTGCACTGTCCTCTATAGTGTTTACCGCTTTACAGAGTTTAGTGTCATCTGCAAAGATTGCTACTTTACTATTCAACCCCTCAGCAAGGTCATTAATTAATATATTAAATAGAACAAGACCCAAGACGGACCCCTGTGGTACCCCACTAGTAAAAGTCACCCAATCAGAATAAGTACCATTAATAACCACCGTCTGTTTCCTATCATTGAGCCAGTTACCTACCCACTTGCACACATTGTCCCCCAGCCCAAACCTTCTCCTTTTATGCACCAACCTTTTATGTGGAACCGTATGAAATGCTTTGGAAAAATCCAGATAGGACATCCAGCGATTGCCCCTGGTCCAGTCTGGAGCTCACCTCCTCGTAAAAGCTGATCAGGTTAGTTTGACAGGACCGATCCCTCATAAAGCCATGCTGATATGGAGTCATACATTTATTTGTATCAAGATATTCCAAAATAGCATCTCTTAGGAAACCCTCAAACAATTTACATACAATCGAGGTTAAACTAACAGGTCTATAGTTCCCAGGGTCCCCTTTTGACCCCTTCTTAAATATTGGCGCCACATTTGCCATGCGCCAGTGTTGGGGAACAGTCCCTGTCACTATAAAGTCCCTGAAAATTAAAAATAGTGGTTTGTCTATTACATTACTTAATTCCTTTAGAACACGGGGTGAATGACATCTGGACCTGGTGATTTGTCTATTTTGATTTTTTGTAGGCGGCACTGTACTTCACCTGTCATTTAATTTTCCTCAGTGAATACAGTTGAGAAGAATTTGTTTAAAGGCTCCCACCATTTTTTTTTTTGCTAGCCCTTTACAACCCCCCCCCCCAACCCCGCCCCGCTACGGCACTAGCCCATTCACTCCTCCCCCCCCCCCCAACCCCGCCCCGCATACCCCGTTCCCTCATTACACTTGCAGTTACTGCAGAGTCCGGCAGCGGGCGTGATGGGACAGCGGCGGCAACGAGGCGGCGATGTGCGGGAGGAGTGGCCTCCCAGCCAGTGGCCGGGGAGCCAATGCGCTCGCTCCTGCCTGTCTGATTGACAGGCAGGGAGCAAGTGCAGCCTAACTGAAAAAGGACTGATTGCCACTCCAAAATCAGTCCTTTTTCAGTGGCTGGTTTTTAAATGTAAATTAAACCTTTTTAATGAAAAAAAAAAAAAAAAAAAAAGTATATTAGAGATATGTTGTGGTACATAAGTACTACAACATATCAAAAAATAAAGTTGGTGACAGTGCCCATTTAATATACCATATTTATCGGGGTATACCACGCACCGGCCTATAACACGCACCCTCATTTTACCAAGGATATTTGGGTAAAAAAAGTTTTTTACCCAAATATCCATGGTAAAATGAGGGTGCGTGTGTGCGCGTGTATACCCAGATACACCCCCAGGAAAGGCAGGGGGAGAGAGGCCGTCGCTGCCCGCTTCTCTCCCCCTGCCTTTCCTGGGGTCTAGAGCCCTGCTGCCGGCCCTTCTCTCCCCCTGACTATTGGCGCCGCTGCTCGTTCTGTCCCCCTGACTATCGTGCCGGTGCCCCATTGCCGGCACCGACAGCCAGGGGGAGAGAAGGGGCAGCGGCACCCATTGCCGGCGCCGCTGCCCCGTTGCCTCCCCCCATCCCCGGTGGCATAATTACCTGTTGCCGGGGACGGGTCCGCGCTGCTGCAGGCCTCCGGCGTGCGTCCCCTGCATCATTGCTATGCACGGTGCAGCGCACTGACGTCATGCGCCGCGCCGTGCAGCGCATAGCAACGACGCTGGGGACGCACGCCGGAGGCCTGCAGCAGCGCGGATCCGACCCCGGCAACAGGTAATTATGCCACCGGGGATGGGGGGAGGCAACGGGGCAGCGGTGCCGGCAATGGGTGCCGCTGCCCCTTCTCTCCCCCTGACTGTCGGCGCCGCTTCTCTCCCCCTGGCTATCGGCGCCGGCAATGGGGCGCCAGCACCGATAGTCAGGGGGACAGAACGGGCAGCGGCGCCGATAGCCAGGGGGCGAGAAGGGCCGGCAGCAGGGCTCTAGACCCCAGGAAAGGCAGGGGGAGAGAAGCGGGCAGCGACGGCCTCTCTCCCCCTGCCTTTCTTGGGGGTGTATCGGCGTATAACACGCACATAGACTTTAGGCTAAAAATTTTAGCCTAAAAACTGCGTGTTATACGCCGATAAATACGGTATTAGCTTTTTCCTGATTCTCGTTTATAATTTCTTCCTCATCATTTTTTAAAGGGCCTACAGTTTCATTTTTGACCCTTTTGCTATTTAGTTAAAGAACATTTTGGGGTTAGTTTTACTCTCTTTGGCAATGAGTATTTCTGTCTTTTTGCGGCTTTTATCATTTTTTTTATTTTTTTTTACATATTTTAAATTTTTCTCTATTGCTTTTTAATGCTTCTTCACTGCTGTCCTGTTTTAGTAGTTTAAATGCTTTATTTTTGTCATATATTGCCCCCTTAACATTTTTATTCATCCATATTGATTTTCTTTTATTTTTGACTCTTTTATTCCCATAAGGTATATACATGTTACAGTGGAAATTTAAGATATTTTTAAAAGTCTCCCATTTAGTGTCAGTATTGTCCTTTTTGAGGACATTATCCCATTTTATATTGTTAATGGCTTCTCTAAAGTTCCTAAAGTTCATTGTTTTTGTGGCCCCTCGAGATATTCCCTTATTGAAGAACAAGTTATAATGTATTATATTATGATCACTATTTCCTACGTGTCCATATACATGCAAATTAATTACTCTGTCAGGTACGTTGGTTAATATTAAGTCTAGTAGGGCACTCCCTCTGGTAGGGCCCTGCACCATTTGGGACAGATAATTGTCTTTAGCTATAGTCAGAAACCTGTTTCCTTTATGCGATTCACAGGTCTCAGTCCCCCAGTTTATATCAGGATAGTTAAAGTCCCCCATTATTATCACATCATTTTGATTTGCTGCCTTGTTTATTTGCCTCAGTAATTGATCTTCTGGCTCTTCCATTATGTTTGGTGGCTTATAGCAAACCCCTATCAGAATTTTTTTATTTTTAACTCCATATTTCTACCCATAATGACTCCACATTATCGTTTCCCTCCCAAATATCCTCCAGCAGTGCGGCCTTCAAATTGGACTTTACATAAAGACAGACTCCTCCCCCTTTCCGTTTTGTCCGATCATTCCTGAATAGACTATAACCCTGTATGTTGACCGCCCAGTCACAGCTTTAATCCAACCAAGTCTCTGTTATGCCTACTATGTCATAATCCTCCTCAGAAATGTTCAACTCCAGTTGGTCAGTTTTATTGGACAGACTTCTGGCATTAGTCAACATGCACTTCAATGGTGTATGTTTTTTTTTTCCCTATGATGCCTATCCCTATTAACTATTCTAACCCCTCCCTCCGCTCCACCCCCAGGTACATTATTAAGTCCCCTCCCTCTATCTACACTATCTTCCCCCTCTATGTTGTAGGTTCCCTCCCCCCCCCAGTCCCTAGTTTAAACACTCCTCCACCCTTCTAGCCATCTTCTCCCCAAGCACAGCTGCATTGAGGTGCAGCCCGTCCCTATGGTAGAGCAGATAACAGACAGAGAAGTCGGCCCAGTTCTCCATGTACCCAATCCCCTCCTTCCTACACCAGCTTCTGAGCCACTTGTTTACCTCCCTAATCTCCCGCTGCCTCTCTGGTGTGGCTTGTGGTACAGAAGTACTTATAGAAGTACAAGATTGATTTTAAAGGGGCTTTCCCATGAATCGCCTGTCAATCAATCTCTAGCCTGTTTGCGGCCACGGGTGATGGTCGAGCACTGAAAACAGTCGGCTGTGTTATGCATTAGACCGAGACCCCAATAAGGGCACATTCCCACTTAGCGTATACATAGAGCATTTCACGCTGCGCAAAATCTGTAGCAGCAGCAGGAAATATGTTGCATATTCCTTGCTCACCATACACAGAAGGCTTTCCGGTGGCAACCCTATGTGTGCAGTGAGTTTTGGAGGTGGGGCCGTTTGCCGGCGTGACTGACACGCTGCTTCTAACAACACCAAATTGATCCCCTAGGAGTCTCAGGGCAAATAATATATATCACAATTTTAGGGACAAGCCCCTCAGGACTGCCCTAAACTAGAGACTGCCTACAGTCTTGTTAAAACTTCGCTTTTATTTATTCTTGTATAAACGAGGAACTTACAGTGCTTGTGGTATGTACAGTGAAGAAGTAAGGGGGGGGGGGGTTTGGATTAAAAATCCGGCCAGCCCAAGTGCGTGCACTTAAGTGCAGATTTGCTTGTCATTTAGACCAAATAAGCAGTTTATGAGTGTACCGCTACTGGCAGCGCCACCGCGCCTCTCAGTCGCAGCGGAACACTGGAACACTGCTGAAAAGTACCGATATTTGTAGTGCCGCTGGGAATGCTGATATTAAAATAATGCCTCCTAAACTAACGTTTTGCCCGTGGACCGGGCTTTCTCAAAGTAGTGAGGACCTCACTACTTTGAGAAAGCCCGTTCCACAGGCGAAACGTTAGTTTACGAGGCACTATTTTAATATCAGCATTCCCAGCGGCACTACAAATATCGGTACTTTTCAGCAGTGTTCCAGTGTTCCGCTGCGACTGAGAGGCGCGGTGGCGCTGCCAGTAGCGGTACACTCATAAACTGCTTATTTGGTCTAAATGACAAGCAAATCTGCACTTAAGTGCACGCACTTGGGCTGGCCGGATTTTTAATCCAAACCCCCCCCCCCCTTTACTTCTTCACTGTACATACCACAAGCACTTTAAGTTCCTCGTTTATACAAGAATAAATAAAAGCTAAGTTTTAACAACACTGTAGGCAGTCTCTAGTTTAGGGCAGTCCTGAGGGGCTTGTCCCTAAAATTGTGATATATGACGCGCTGCTTCGGCTCCAAAACTCACTGCACACATAGGGCTGCTCCAGGAATGCCTTGTGTGTATGGTGAGCGAGGGATACGCAGAGTATTTATCGCAGATTACTGCAGATTTTGTGCAGCATGAAATACGCTGTATATACGCCAAGTGGGAACATGCCCTAAGATTGATTTATTTTTTACATAAAGTCGAAGTGTAGCCTTGGCCTTAGGCTACAGTTACACCTTGCAGTTTAGGCATAAGGTTCCTTCACTCAAGGACTGAATCAGAGGGAAAAAAAATGGAAGAAGATTAATTTCCTTCTACCTTTCTTGTCTTTAGCATCTGTTCCTGGTTATGGCGGAAAAAACATGCCTGCCAAATTTTCCCCTGAACTGCAGCTTGTGCACACTATCTAAACCTACATCTAGGATAAAAAGTCCCCTAATAAAAAAGAGGATAGGCCATCAAAATTAGATGGGGGCTGGCAACTCTACAACTGTTCTTTTAGCAGTGGTGTTGCAACTGAATTCCATTGACTTTAAATTGTTGTTGCAGTGGTAAACTGTAAAAACTCTACAAACAGCATATTGGTGCCAGTTTGACTCTCAAATCAATTTAGTATTAATATAGAGACTTTCCCAGACTGCCAACGACAGTTTTTTTCCCCCCAGGGGAGAGCACCCTAAATGTGCTAACCCATTATTTGTGTTTACTTTCCTTCTCCTTTCAGATCCATGTATAATAAGCAGGGTTTACAGTTTGCCACAATAATCGCTGGCACTAACCCCCAATTAATACCCAGTACTCACTGCCACAGGGGTATTGTAAAGTGCAGATACCAACAGGTACTGAGGGTCAAAAATGGCTGTCCTGGGCCTAAGCGGTGACAGGCTGATGTTATTTATAACAATGGTCCTTGCCCTCCCTGGTAACATCAGGCTGTTGCTGCTTGGTTGGTATCTGGATGAAAATGAAGAAGGAAAAAAAAGAACCACACACGTCTTTTAAATAAATATATAAATTTGAAAAACACATGTGGTTCCACATATTTTTATTCTCAGTCAGATACCAACGTAGCATCAATAGCCTAACGTTAACAAGATGAGCGACGATAACTGTTACTGGCCCTCCACAGCCTTAATGTCAGCCTGTTAACGTCTAGGCCAGAAGCACGCCACCATACAGCCTGTTACCGTCTAGGCCAGAAGTGCGCCATAAAGGAAAAGGAAAGAAAAACTAAAAATGGGTTGGTACATTTAGAGTGCCCATGAACCAATGCGTTCTCAAATAGATAGAACTTTCAGCTAAAGCTAAACTAAAACCTTCATTATACTAAGACAGCCTTTGGCGTAAAGAGTCTTTTCACATTATGCAAAATACGAACAGAGCCAAACTCATTACCCTGGCTCCAGGCTCTGATTATGTCATCACTAAGGAGGAGGCTATACTAGGCCAGGCGTCAGGGTGGTAAGCAAAGCAAGGGCTTGCAGTACACCAGCGATGTATACACATTGCTATTTCTGAAGCGGACAAAGACATGAAAGCCTGCACTCACCATCCAGAAAGATTGTTTATTCACAACGTGCGGGCCTCAGGCGGGTAATCTGAGGTAACCAATCTGAGGAAGGGTTAATACCCGAAACGCGTCATTGGTTCAATAAAATTCATCTTTTAATCGATCTTCTGACTCGAATCATCTATTTGGGAGAAGCAGCGCCTATAGAGGGATTTTTTTTCACCCACTCGACTTGTCTGCTTCATGGCAGTTTCAGAAAACATCAGAAAACTGGCAAAATGAAGAAAAAAGAACTGCAGCAGTCTTTCTGTTGTTTTTGCGGGAGGAAATAAAAAACAAGTGGAAACAATCCCATCTCATAGGCTATAGTGGAAACCAAGCCTAACACATAGCCTAAACAGCATAGGCATAAACAGTGCAGTACAGATGTTTTAATTATTATCTGTGTATAAACAAAAGTAAAAAAAATTTAATAAATGTGGGAGAAAAAAGTATATGTATGTATGTTTCTAAGTCGAAGAAGAGGCTTTTTGCTTATGTGCCTCAAATTTATCAACCCCTTTGTGATAATATGATAAATGTTGCTAATAAGCAAAACAGCCCCCCCATGGAAAAAAAAAAAAAAAAGAAGAAATTACCTTAAAACACATTTTCCAAAAGGCAAAAATGACAAATGTCCCTCTATAGTGTGTTCTATAGCTTAACCCCTTGAGGACCAAGCCCATTTTGGCCTTAAAGGGGTACTCCAGCCATAATACATATTATCCCCTATCGGATGTCTGATGGCGGGGGTGCCGCCACTGGGGACCCCCGCATTCTGTCATTCAGCACCTACTTTTGCTAGCTCTGCACAGCACTGGAGGCTCCGAGTGTGCAGAGTAACGACCATGGGGTCGGAGTATCATGACGTCACTATATTACCTACAAGCCTAGCGGCTAATCCAAAACTCAATTATATACCTACAAAAATTAGCCCAGAAAAAAATTTATGTAACTAACATCTCTATTAATCACAATCAATAACAATAGGTAGAAAAAACCCATAAAAAATACCCACCCTTAACCCCTTAAGGACTGAGCCCTTTTTCACCTTAAGGACTTTGCAATTCTGACCACTGTCACTTTAAACATTAATAACTCTGGAATGCTTTTAGTTATCAATCTGATTCTGAGGCTGTTTTTTCGTGACATATTCTACTTTAACATAGTGGTAAAATTTTGTGGTAACTTGCATCCTTTCTTGGTGAAAAATCCCAAAATTTGATGAAAAATTTGAAAATTTTGCATTTTTCTAACTTTGAAGCTCTCTGCTTGCAAGGAAAATGGATATTCCAAATATTTTTTTTTTTATTCACATATACAATATGTCTACTTTATGTTTGCATCATAAAATTGACGTGTTTTTACTTTTGGAAGACACCAGAGGGCTTCAAAGTTCAGCAGCAATTTTCCAATTTTTCACAAAATTTTGAAACTCGCTTTTTTTCAGGGACCAGTTCAGGTTTGAAGTGGATTTGAAGGGTCTTCATATTACAAATACCCCATAAAAGACCCCATTATAAAAACTGCACCCCCCCAAAGTATTCAAAATGATATTCAGTCAGCGTTTTAACCCTTTAGGTGTTTCACAGGAATAGCAGCAATGTGAAGGAGAAAATTCACAATCTTCATTTTTTACACTTGCATGTTTTTGTAGACCCAATTTTTTAATTTTTGCAAGGGGTATAAAGGAGAAAATTTTTACTTGTATTTGAAACCCAATTTCTCTCAAGTAAGGATATACCTCATATGTCTATGTTAATTGTTCGGCGGGCGCAGTAGAAGGCTCAGAAGGGAAGGAGCAACAAATGGTTTTCGGGGGGCATGTCACATTTAGGAAGCCCCTATGGTGCCAGAACAGCAAAAAAAAACACATGGCATACCATTTTGGAAACTAGACCCCTCGGGGAACATAACAAGGGGTAAAGTGAACCTTAATACCCTACAGGTGATTCACGACTTTTGCATATGTAAAAAAAATAATAATTTTCCCTAAAATGCTTGGTTTCCCAAAAGTTTTACATTTATAAAAAGGGTAATAGCAGAAAATACCCATCAAAATTTTAAGACCAATTTCTCCCGATTCAGAAAACACCCCATATGGGGGTGAAAAGTGCTCTGCTGGCGCACTACAGGTCTCAGAAGAGAAGGAGTCACATTTGGCTTTTTTTAAGGAAATTTTGCTCTGGGGGCATGCCGCATTTAGGAAGCCCCTATGGTGCCAGGATAGCAAAAAAAAAAAACCACATGGCATACCATTTTGGAAACTAGACCCCTTGGGGAACGTAACAAGGGGTAAAGTGAACCTTAATAACCCACAGGGGTTTCACAACTTTTGCATATGTAAAAAAAAAAAAAAAATTACCTTAAATGCATGGTTTCCCAAAAAATTTACATTTTTACAAAGGGTTAAAGCAGAAAATACCCCCCCAAAATTTGAAGCCCAATTTCTCCCGATTCAGAAAACACCCCATATGGGGGTGAAAAGTGCTCTGCTGGCGCACTACAGGTCTCAGAAGAGAAGGAGTCACATTTGGCTTTTTGAAAGCAAAGTTTGCTCTGGGGGCATGCCTCATTTAGAAAGCCCCCATGGTGCCAGAACAGCAAATAAAAACACATGGCATACCATTTTGGAAACTAGACCCCTCGGGGAACGTAACAAGGGGTTAAGTGAACCTTAATACCCCACAGGTGTTTCACGACTTTTGCATATGTAAAAAAAAAAAATGTTTTTTTTACCTAAAATGCCTCTTTTCCCAAAAATTTAACATTTTTAAAAAGGGTAAAAGCAGAAAATACCCCCCAAAATTTGTAACACAATTTCTCCCGAGTACGGCGATACCCCATATGTGGCCCTAAACTGTTGCCTTGAAATATGACAGGGCTCCAAAGTGAGAGCGCCATGCGCATTTGAGGCCTAAATTAGGGACTTGCATAGGGGTGGACATAGGGGTATTCAACGCCAGTGATTCCCAAACAGGGTGCCTCCAGCTGTTGTTAAACTCCCAGCATGCCTAGACAGTCCGTGGCTATCTGGCAATACTGGGAGTAGTTGTTTTGCAACAGCTGGAGGCTCCGTTTTGGAAAAAGTGGCGTACCAGACGTTTTTCATTTTTATTGGGGAGGGGGGCTGTGTAGGGGTATGTGTATATGTAGTGTTTTTTACTTTTTATTTTATTGTGTGTTAGTGTAGTGTAGTGTTTTTAGGGTACAGTCGCACGGGCGGGGGTTCACAGTAGTTTCTCGCTGGCAGTTTGAGCTGCGGCAGAAAATTTGCCGCAGCTCAAACTTGCAGCCGGATACTTACTGTAATCCTCCGCCCATGTGAGTGTACCCTGTTCGTTCACATTGGGGAGGGGGGGGGGGGGGGAGAAACATTCAGCTGTTGCAAAACTACAACTTCCAGCATGTACGGTCTATCAGTGCATGCTGGGAGTTGTAGTTTTGCAACAGCTGGAGGCACACTGCAAAACACTGAGTTTGTTACCAAACTCGGTGTTTCACAACCAGTGTGCCTCCAGCTGTTGCAAAAGCTACAACCCCCAGCATGCACGGACAGCGGAAGGGCATGCTGGGTCTTATAGTTATGCAACAGCTGGAGGCATACTACTTTGGCTGGGGATGCTGGGGACTGTAGTTATGCAACAGCTGGAGACACACTGGTTTGCTACATAACTCAGTGTGCCTTGAGCTGTTGCAAAACTACAACTCCCAGCAGTCACCGACAGCAAACGGGCATGCTGGGAGTTGTAGTTATGCAACTAGCAGATGCACTACTACAACTCCCAGCATGCACTTTAGCTGTTTGTGCAAGCTGGGAGTTGTAGTTACACAACAGCTGAAGGTACACTTTTCCATAGGAAAAATGTGCCTCCAGCTGTTGCAAAACTACAAGTCCCAGCATGCCCATAAGGGCATGCTGGGAGTTGTGGTGGTCTGCCTCCTGCTGTTGCATAACTACAGCTCCCAGCATGCCCTTTTTGCATGCTGGGAGCTGTTGCTAAGCAACAGCAGGAGGCCGTCACTCACCTCCAACGATCCAGCCGCATCACATCAGTCCCTCGTCGTCGTCGCCGCCGCTCCTGGGGCCCCGATCCCAACATTGACGCCGGGGATCGGGGTCCCCAGCTCCCGGGGTCTTCTTCCCGCACCCGCTCACGTCCTCCGGAAGAGGGGCGGAGCGGGTTGCGGGAGTGACACCCGCAGCAGGCGCCCTGATTGGTCGGCCGGGAAACCGTCCGACGAATCAGGGCGATCGTGAGGTGGCACCAGTGCCACCTCACCCCTGCAGGCTCTGGCTGTTCGGGGCCGTCGGAGACGGCCCCGAACAGCCTGTAATTCCGGGTCACTGGAGACCCGATTGACCCGGAATCTGCCGCAGATCGCTGGACTGAATTGTCCAGCAATCTGCGGCCATCGCCGACATGGGGGGGGCATAATGACCCCCCTGGGCGATATGCCCCGATGCCTGCTGAACGATTTCAGCAGGCATTGGGCACCGGCTCCCCTCCAGCTAGCGGCGGGGGGCCGGGATTTGACAGGACGTACTCAAACGTCCTGCGTCCTTAAGGGGTTGAAAATGCCCCCCCCCCACACACACACACAAAAGGCAGGATGTGGGGAACCCAATATATAGATACAATTGAATGTACAGTGTCCCTATCGGCATGCCGTCATATAATAATTAGATCAAGTACTGTACCTGTCGGTAACATGCTGAACACGTCCCCACGCTCCTACTACCTCGACACGTGTTTCGGGCAATCCCTTTCTCAAGAGGCTCCAGGCTGGCGCACTACAATGCTCAGAAGAGAAGGAGCACCATTGAGCTTTTGAAGACAGAATTTGGTTGGAATAGAAGTCGGGGGCCATGTGCGTTTACAAAGCCCCCCCCGTGGTGCGAGAACAGTGGACCCCCCCACGTGACCCCATTTTGGAAACTACACCCCCCACAGAATTTAATAAGGGGTGCAGTGAGTATTTACACCCCACTGGCGTTTGACAGATCTTTGGAACAGTGGGCTGTGCAAATGAAAAATAAAATTTTTCATTTTCACGGACCACTGTTCCAAAAATCTGTCAGACACCTGTGGGGCGTAAATGCTCACTGTACCCCTTATTTCATTACGTGAGGGGTGTAGTTTCCAAAATTGGGTCATATGTGGGGGGGGGGGGGGGTCCATTGTTCTGGCTCTATGGGGGCTTTGTAAACACACGTAGCCTTCAATTCCGGACAAATTTTATCTTCAAAATCCCAATGGTGCTCCTTCTCTTCTGAGCATTGTAGTTCGCCCGCCGAGCACTTTACATCCACATATGGGGTATTTTCTTACTCAGAAAAAATGGGGTTACAAATTTTGGGGGGCTTTTTTTCCTATGTTTCCTTGTGAAAATGAAAAATTTTGGGTAACACCAGCATTTTTGTGAAATTTTTAATTTTTTTTCATTTTTCCAACCAACTTTAATGAAAATTCGTCAAACACCTGTGGGGTGTAAAGGATCACTATACCCCTTGTTACTTTCCGTGAGGGGTGTAGTTTCCAAAATGGGGTCACATGTGGGTATTTATTTTTTTGCGTTTATGTCAGAACCGCTGTAAAATCAGCCACCCCTGTGCAAATCACCAATTTAGGCCTCAAATGTACATAGTGCGCTCTCACTCTTCAGCCTTGTTATGCGCCCACAGAGCATTTTACGCCCACATCTGGGGTATTTTCGTACTCAGGAGAAATTGTGTTACAAATTTTGGGGGTCTTTTTTCCTTTTAACACTTGTGAAAATAAAAAGTAAAGGACAACACCAGCATGTTAGTGTAAAATGTTTAATTTTTTTACACTGACAGGCTGGTGTAGCCCCCAACTTTTCCATTTCATAAGGGGTAAAAGGAGAAAAAGCCCCCCAAAATTTGTAACGCAATATCTCCCGAGTACGGAGATACCCCATATGTGGCCCTAAACTGTTTCCTTGAAATACGACAGGGCTCTGAAGTGAGAGAGCGGCATACGCATTTGAGGACTAAATTAGGGATTGCATAGGGGTGGACATAGGGGTATTCTACGCCAGTGATTCCCAAACAGGGTGTCTCCAGCTGTTGCTAAACTCCCAGCATGCCTGGACAGTCAGTGGCTGTCCGGAAATGCTGGGAGTTGTTGTTTTGCAACAGCTGGAGGCTCCGTTTTGGAAACACTGCCGTACAATACATTTTTCATTTTTATTGGGGGGACAGTGTAAGGGGGTGTTTATGTAGTGTTTTACCCTTTATTATGTGTTAGTGTAGTGTTTTTAGGGTACATTCACACGGGCGCAGGTTTACAGTGAGCTTCCCGCTAGAAATTTACGCTGCGGCGAAAAATTTGCCGCAGCTCATACTTGAAGCAGGAAACTTACTGTAAACCCGCCCGTGTGAATGTACCCTGTACGTTCACATGGGGGGGGGGGGGGGGGGGGGGGCAAACCTCCAGCTGTTTCAAAACTACAACTCCTAGCATGTACTGACAGACCGTGCATGCTGGGAGTTGTAGTTTTGCAACAGCTAGAGGCACACTCCAACCAGTGTGCCTATAGCTGTTGCAAAACTACAACTCCCAGCATGTACTGATCGCCGAAGGGCATGCTGGGAGATCTAGTTATGCAACAGCTGGAGGGATCGCAACTACAACTCTCAGCATGCCGAGACAGCTGTTTCGGCATGCTGGGATTTGCAGTTTTGCAACATCTGGAGGGCTACAGATAGAGACCACTGCACTGTGATCTCCAAACTGTGGGCCTCCAGATGTTGCAAAACTACACATCCCAGCATGCACAGACAGCAAACAGCTATGTGGCATGCTAGGAGCTGTAGTTTTGCAAGTAGACCTCCAGCTATTGCAAAACTGCATCTCCCCCCATGCCCAGCAGCTGCCTGGGCATGCTGGGAGTTGTAGTTTTGCAACATCTGGAGGGCTACAGTCTCAGACTGTAGCCCTCTAGATGTTGCTAGGCAACTTACCGGCTTCCGTCGGATCCAGGGAGCCGTCCTCTTCTGCTGCACGACATGCCGCCTGCGCCGATCACCGCCGCGATCCCGTCCCGCAGCTTCCACCGACTGGTAAGTGGATCTTCGCCGATCGGTCCACGTCGTTTCCCCGTCCTGCCCCGCCTATTGTGGGTGGGCAGAACGGGAAAAACGAAAGTAAACCCCCCCCCGCCCCTGATCTGCTATTGGTGGTCGCGTCTAGACCACCAATAGCAGAGATAGGACGGTTGTACCTCTGCCACCTCACTCCTATCGCTAGAGGGGGATCGTGGGTGTCTTAGACAACCGCGATCCCCCTTATATTTCGGGTCACCATAGACCCGTAATCGGCGCAAATCGCAAGTGTGAATTAACTTGCGATTTGCGCCGATCGCCGACATGGGGGGGTCTGATGACCCCCCTGGGCATTTGCACGGGGTACCTGCTGATCGATATCAGCAGTCACCCCGGCCCGGTCCCCGCCCGGCGGGGACCGAAATTCCCACGGGCGTACAGGTACGCCCTGGGTCCTTAAGACCCAGGTACAGAAGGCGTATCCATACGCCCTAGGTCCTGTACGGGTTAATTTTAATAATTTCTTCATTGCATTGTTGTATATATTATTTTATGAGGTCTTATCATAATACTTGGCTCATTTATTACTTATTAACAAGTCCACTATCTATTAATTTTGATATAGTGCCATATAGTGCCATCTATTAATTTTGATTCCAGTGCCATCGTTTCACCCATAGCCTGGTTGACATCCATTCACAACCACTCTTTTCATAAATAGCCATCATTTCTTCTGGGGATAACCTAGTTGGTAACCCGCAAATCAGCTAACCTATTAGCTTTGATAGCGCCCTTCACCATGCTTTCAACCCAAGGCTCATTGATAGATACCTAACCATTATATTGGTATGCATCTGCCATCTGTATGCCGTATCTAGCATCAGCCGGCACTCTCACTCGATGATTGATAGTCATTGTAGTTTAACTCTGCCCTATGCTAGCTAAGCTCTAGCATATATAGCGCTCCCACTTACATTGATATATACCTTACCATTGTATTGATATGCAGCTGTCATCTGTATCTCGAATTCAGTGTCAGCTACATAGTTGCATACCCGGCGCTCCCGCCCTATTATTAGTCCAACTCTGCCCCATGCTAGCTACGCTCTAGCATATATAGTGCTCCAATTAATTGTGCCAACACGTAAGCGTTATTGGTTCTAGCTAGCTAGATCCACCTCTGCTGCAGTCACACTATTGGACAGGTTTACTCCTGTTCACGGATTGACACAGATTATATCTCAACTCCACCCCACGCTAAGCCACACTACAGTATGCATAGCGCTTTCATGTTATACAAAGCGCTTCTATCTACTCCTTATGATACCAGTGCTTTTACCTTTAGCTGGCCATCTACATACTTTTCTATGATGCTAGCGATCCTATTCACATAATTATGGTGGCAGCCTGTCCCTTTGTCTTTTTAAATGATGCAGTATTGCAATTTTGCTACTCTTAAGTTGAGTGCAACTCTATTAAGTTGAGTATCTATCCTCTTTTTTAAATCCAATAATCGTAGAAGCAAGAAAATGACGCAGCACTCACCATGCAATCTTCAGTCACAGTCTTTACTCAATTGCGGTATACAGACAGGTACAGCAAGGGAGAGGGGATCTAGCGTGCGGGGGGATGTGGGTGGCGACGGACCGTTGCATGTTCACGGCACTTCGTCAGGCCATACGTCATCACGTAGGAGGTGTGCTCTTAAAGCTGCCGATGCAGGTAAACTAACCAATCACCAAAAAGAAAACAAGTGCAAGTGAAAAACAGATTAAAAACAACTTCTTCCTAGTTCTGTGAGTCTCAGCATATACAATCTTAGATCAGGTAGCTAAAAATGTTCCCATTTCATATTTTTCATTTAGACCCAGCTGACCTAAGGCTTCCGTGCATAGGATCCACCTTGATTCTTTTCTCAATAGCTCCTGATTCTTATCCCTGCCTCCTACTGGGTAATCTATTCTTTCTAATGCGCTGAATCTGAACGGAATCGATTCATTAGCATGACATTCATTTGTGTGTGCTATAAATCTGCCTGTAGTGAGCGACCTTACGTGTTCCCGGATTCTGTGGAACAGGGGCCTGATCGTTTTCCCGATGTAAAACCTACCACAGCCGCACACCAGGGTATACACCACGAATTTAGTTCTAAGGAGACAGCTTGGAATTCTTGGATGTACGGTTGGAGGCTAGAAATAATGAAATTATAACCACAGGCCATAGGAAACCCACATCCAAGAATGCCATACTCCATTATGATTCTTCCCACCCAGAACACACGAAGGATGCAATCCCTTTTAGTCAACTTACACGACTGAAGAGGATCAATAATGATCCAGCCCTATTTGAAATACAAGCGCAAGAAATGGAAAATCGCTTGAAAAAGAGGGGGTACCCCTCTGGGATCTTGAAAAAGGCTAAAAAGAGGATAGATAAAATCCCTAGAGAGGATTTACTGAAAACTAAAAATAAACAGAAGAATGAAAGGATAGTATTTTCTTTGAGAAATACACCTATGAATTACCAGATTAAAAAAACAATAAATGCCTATTGGTATATGCTGCAGCAAGACCGTGATTTAGAAAAGTGCACTGAAAATTTACCTATAGTGACCTATAAAAAGAACAGGACAAGACATGATACCATAAAAAGATATCAAAGAGAAAAGAAACAAAAAACTAATTGGTTGTCGGATAGTCGTCACATAGGGAATTATGCTTGTTCTACTTGTTCATTTTGTAAATTTAACGCCAGAGCCAACTTTGTTAAACTAGATGGCCACGATATCAGGATTAAGCAGTTCTTTACATGTAGAACTAAATTCGTGGTGTATACCCTGGTGTGCGGCTGTGGTAGGTTTTACATTGGCAAAACGATCAGGCCCCTGTTCCACAGAATCTGGGAACACGTAAGGTCGCTCACTACAGGGGTGGGCGCAAGCAGATTTATAGTACACATAAATGAATGTCATGCTAATGAATCAATTCCGTTCAGATTCAGCCCATTAGAAAGAACAGATTACCCGGTAGGAGGCAGGGATAAGAATCAGGAGCTATTGAGAAAAGAATCAAGATGGATCCTATGCACGGAAGCCTTAGGTCAGCTGGGTCTAAATGAAAAATATGAAATGGGAGCATTTTTAGCTACCTGATCTAAGATTGTATATGCTGAGACTCACAGAACTAGGAGGAAGTTGTTTTTAATCTGTTTTTCACTTGCACATGTTTTCTTTTTAGTGATTGGTTAGTTTACCTGCATCGGCAGGTATAAGAGCACACCTCCTACATGATGACGTATGGCCTGACGAAGTGTCGTGAGCACGCAACGGTCCGTCGCCACCCACATCCCCCCGCACGCTAGATCCCCTCTCCCTTGCTGTACCTGTCTCTATACCGCAATTGAATAAAGAAGACGGTGACTGAAGATCGCATGGTGAGTGCGGTGTCATTTTCTTGCTTCTACGATTATTGGATTTATTTAAGAACTTTGTGATACGCTTTGCACCACCGTAATCCCCATCGTAGGACAGGTACTACATATCACCCGACCAGCTTCTCTACTCCCTAGCCTGACACTGGTGCCGGTGCATATACTTCAATATAGTTATCCTCTAAGTATTCCAAAGCATTAACCCCTTCACGACGAGCGACGTACATGTAAGGCGCCGCGAAGTGTCACTTGGCGCGCGGCGACGTACATGGACGTCACTGGGTTCCGGGAGCGCCGCGTCACCGGTAGCGGTGATCGGGCCGGGATGACTGCTGTTATCTAACAGCAGGCATCCCGGCACATCGCCGAGGGGGGTCCTGAGACCCCCCCATGACCGCGATGCGCGCAAATCGCAGGTCAATTCAGACCTGCGATCTGCGCAATTCCGGGTCATACGGGTTACTGGTGACCCGGAAAATAAGAGGGATCGGGGGTGTCCGAGACACCCTCGATCCCCCTGAAGGGATAGGAGTTTGGTGGCAGGGGTGCCACCCCTCCTATCCCTGCTATTGGTCGGCTGAGCGACCGACCGATAGCAGACCGGGGGAGGGGGGGGTTAAAGTTCGGTTCCCCCGCTTTGCCCACCTATCTGTGTCCGGGCAAAACGGGGGATCCGTCCAGGTAAGGTTGGCGCCGAAGGTCCCTTACTTGGATCCCGGATCCCCATTCGCGATCCTCCCCCAAGTGCGGCGGCAGCAATACTTCCGGGTCCTGCTAGGTGAGTTGTTGCCTAGCAACATCCGGAGGGCCACAGTTTACAGTGGTCTCTAAACCGTGGCCCTCCAGATGTTGCAAAACTACAACTCCCAGCATGCCCAGACAGCTTTTTGCTGTGTGGGCATGCTGGGACTTGTAGTTTTGCAATACTTAGAGGGGTTCAGGTTGTAGATCACTAAGTGGTCTCAAACTGTAGCCCTCCAGATGTTGCAAAACTACAACTCTCAGCATGCCCAGACAGCAGTTTGCTGTCTCGGCATGCTGCGAGTTGTAGTTTTGCAGCATCTGGAGGGCCACAGTTTTGAGACCACTGGACAGTGATTTACAACCTGAACCCCTCTAAATCTTGCAAAACTACAACTCCCAGCATTCAGGAACAGCATAAGGCTATCTTGGCATGCTGGTAGTTGTACTTGCGTGCCTCCAGCCATTGCATAACTACATCTCCCAGCATGCCCTTCCACAATCAGTACATGCTGGGAGTTGTAGTTTTGCAACAGCTGGAGGCACACTGTTTGGAAAATACTGAGTTAGGTCATAGAACCTAACTCAAGGTTTTCCAGTCAGTGTGCCTCCAGCTGTTGCAAAACTACAACTCCCAGCATGTACTGATTGCAGAAGGGCATGCTGGGAGTTGTAGTTTTGACCCCCCCCCTCCCATGTGAATGAACAGGCTACATTCACACTGGCGGCAGATTACAGTAAGTTCCCAGCTACAAATTTGAGCTGCGGCAAATTTTCCGCCGCAGCTCAAACTCCTTGCGGGAGACTCAGTGTAATCTGCCTCCAGTGTGAATGTAAACTAAAAACACTACATTACACTAACATAAAATAAAGAGTAAAACACTACATATACACACGTACACTGCCCCCCCACCACCCCCCTCCCCAATAAAAATGAAAAACGTATTGTACGGCACTGTTTCTAAGATGGAGCCTCCAGCTGTTGCAAAACAAAAACTCCCAGCATTTCTGGACAGCAATTGACTGTCCAAGCATGTTGGGAGTTTAGCAACAGCTGGAGGCACCCTGTTTGGGAATCACTGGCATAGAATACCCCTATGTCCACCCCTATGCAAGTCCCTAATTCAGGCCTCAAATGCGCATGGCGCTCTCACTTTGGAGCCCTGTCGTATTTCAAGGCAACAGAATAGGGTCACATAGGGTATCGCCGTACTCGGGAGAAATTGCCTAACAAATTTTGGGGGGCTTTTTCTCCTTTTACCCCTTATGAAAAGGAACAGTTGGGGTCTACACCAGCATGTTAGTGTAAAAAATAAACATTTTTACACTAACATGCTGGTGTTGCCCTATACTTTTCATTTTCACAAGAGGTAAAAGGGAAAAACGCCCCCCAAAATTTGTAACGGAATTTCTCCCGAGTACGGAGATACCCCATATGTGGGCGCAAAGTGCTCTGGGGGCGCACAACAAGGCCCAGAAGGGAGAGTGCGCCATGTACATTTGAGGTGATTTGCACAGGGGTGGCTGATTGTTACAGCAGTTCTGACAAACGCAAAAAAAAAAAAACACACACCCACATGTGACCCCATTTTGGAAACTACGCCCCTCACGGAATGTAATAAGGGGTGCATTGAGAATTTACCCCCCACAGGTGTCTGACGGATCTTTGGAAAAGTGGTCCGTGAAAAAAAAAAATTTTGCACAGCCTACTGTTCCAAAGATCTGTCAGACACCAGTGGGGGGTAAATGCTCACTGTACCCCTCATTACATTCTGTGAGGGGTCTAGTTTCCAAAATGGTATGCCATGTTGTTTTTTTTCTGCTGTCCTGGCACCATAGGGGCTTCCTAAATGCGACATGCCCCCCGAGCAAAATTTGCTCTCAAAAAGCCAAATATGACGCCTTCTCTTCTGAGCATTGTAGTTCGTCCACAGTGCACTTCAGGTCCACTTATGGGGTACCTCCATACTCAGAAGAGATGGGGTTACAAATTTTGGGGGGTCTTTTCTGCTATTAACCCTTTAAAAAATTTGAAATTTGGGGGAAAACCAACATTTTAGTGACTTTTTTTTTTTTTTTTTTACATATGCAAAAGTCGTGAAACACCTATGGGGTATTAAGGCTCACTTTATTCCTTGTTATGTTCCTCAAGGGGTCTAGTTTCCAAAATGGTATGCCATTTGTTTTTTTTTTTTGCTGTTCTGGCACCATAGGGGCTTCCTAAATGCGACATGCCCCCCAAAAACCATTTCAGAAAAACGTACTCTCTAAAATCCCCTTGTCGCTCCTTCGCTTCTGAGCCCTCTACTGCGCCCACCGCACTTTACATAGACATATGAGGTATGTCCTTACTCGAGAGAAATTGGGTTACACATACAAGTATACATTTTCTCCTTTTACCCCTTGTAAAAATTCAAAAATTGGGTCTACAAGAACATGCGAGTGTAAAAAATGAAGATTTTGAATTTTCTCCTTCACTTTGCTGCTTTTCCTGTGAAACACCTCAAGGGTTAAAACATTTACTGAATGTCATTTTGAATACTTTGGGGGGTGCAGTTTTTTATAATGGGGTCATTTATGGGGTATTTCTAATATGAAGACCCTTCAAATCCACTTCAAACCTGAACTGGTCCCTGAAAAATTGTGAGTTTGAAAATTTTGTGAAAAATTGGAAAATTGCTGCTGAACTTTGAAGCCCTCTGGTGTCTTCCAAAAGTAAAAACTCATCAATTTTATGATGCAATCATAAAGTAGACATATTGTATATGTGAATCCAAAAAAAATATTATTTGGAATATCCATTTTCCTTACAAGCAGAGAGATTCAAAGTTAGAAAAATGCAACATTTTAAATTTTTTCATCAAATTTTGGGATTTTTCACCAAGAAAGGATGCAAGTTACCACAAAAATTTACCACTATGTTAAAGTAGAATATGTCACGAAAAAACAATCTCAGAATCAGAATGATAACTAAAAGCATTCCAGAGTTATTAATGTTTAAAGTGACAGTGGTCAGATTTGCAAAAAAGGGCTTCGTCCTAGAGGTGAAAATGGGCTCCGTCCTTAAGGGGTTAAAAAAAAAAAAGTGTACAAAAAAAGTTTAAAGAAAGTTTACTAAAAAACAATTGCCTTTGTAAGACCCCCGGCTGCCCAGGTAAGCAGCAGTACCCCACGATACAAAGGCCCCATTCATACTGCATTTCTGCAGTATGCTAGAGGCGTCCGTCAGCAATACGTCAAAAAAAGCGACACAATAAAAATAAATAAATCAGTCATTTACTTATGTTTAACCCCTTCATGACCCAGCAAATTTTGATTCTGGCTTTTTTCCTCCTTACATTCTAAGACCAATAACTTTTTTGTTTTTCGACTGACAAAGTTGTATTAGGGCTTATTTTCTGCATGAAGAGTTGCACTTTCCAATAAAAAAAGGTAATCCCCAATTCCAGTAAAAAATTATATGCAGGGCAAAATTGAAAAAAAATATGGAATTGCACAATTTTGTAGGGCAATCATTTTTTCAGAGTTCAAAATAAGGTAAATCTGACATTCCATATTCATTCAATGGGTCACTACGATTGCAATGATACCCATCTTGAATGATTTTTGTTTTGTTGATTTTTTTAAATATTTTTAAAAACATTTGTTTTACTTTTTTTTTAATACACATTTTTGCCCTCCTAGGGCTATTGCATTACATTGATCTATTAAATCTGTGCTCTATTGCTAAGAGCTGCCTGAGTCCTAAGCAATCACAGAGCCAGGGAAGATGCCGAGGAGCAGGTAAGACCACGGGCTTCCCTAGCAACCCATTACATCCCGGGGGGGGGGCTATGGGACTACTAGATACCAGGGAATAGTGGCATTTAGTATTTAAATCCTGTGATCTGTATAGATCACGGTATTTAACTACCCAGTTAAATGACAGACCTTGGCGCGATCGCCAAAGTCCATCATTACCAGCAGATGTCAGCTGCTGGAAACTGGAAAATTTCGGCTGAACTTTGAAGCCCTCTGATTTCTTTCAAAAGTAAAAACATGTCAACTTTCTGATGCAAACATAAAGTAGACCTATTGTATATGTGAATCAATATATAATTTATTTGGGATGTCCATTTTCCCTATAAGCAGAGAGTTTCAAAGTTTAAAAAAATGCAACATTTTTCATGGAATGCGCTTATATTGTCCGAAAGGGATGTTGTGTATCCATTTTTCGAATAGTCCAAATAGCTGTTGCAATCTAGAATCTTAAGTCCACATTTTCTAAACATATATAGGGGGACATTTGTCATTGTTTGCTTTGGTAAGAGAGTTCTGTAGGCAATTTTATATATTTTTTTGCTTAGGGTTTGCTTATGAGCGACATATTTATCATAGTATCACAGGGGGTTGATACATTTGGTGAATACCATTTTCTTAGCACACATAAGCAAAAAAAAAAAATGTGCTTATTACATTTTTTACCACTTTCTCTCTTCCCCCCGCCCCCTAAATGTACTAACCCATTTTTTTTTCTTTTCCTTTCAGATCTGTCTATATGTGGGCTACTTCAGATTTGCTGGACTACGATACCCAGACTTTGTTTGGTTTAATATTATCAACATTTTGTAATGAGGGCTGTGGGGGAGTGTTTTTTAGAATAAAACATTTTTTTAATGGTTTTTTATTTATTTACTTTACAGGCTTAGTAGTGGAAGCCTGTAACTGGCCCTCCCCAGCCAAAATAATGCCAGCCTAGGCCCCGGGCCTGTTGGTAGTGGCCCTTTCTAACAACCCTGTGGCGGTGGGTATTGGGGTAATAATCGGAGGTTAGCACAAGCTGTTTTTGGTGTTAACGCTAAGCCCAGGTTAGTAATGGATTCTGTGTATTGGCTCCTTACATGACAGTGCGCTCAGCCTATCACAGGCCGAGGCGGGACATCGCTGTGGCCGGTGATAGGCTGCGATGTTCCCATCCCCAGCGTGAGGCCGTAACCTGAGCAACGGGGGAATGTAGAGAAGCAGTGCACATGGGTCACATGATAGGGGTGGGGGGCAGAAAATTCAGTTTACCGTGGAACTGCCATAACTTACAAGAATACAGTGATACACATTTTTGGTCATACCGCCCAGCTCTAAGTTGTAGCACTATACACGCCAGCACCCAATCCAATGTCCAGTGGGTTGGTGACATTATGTGTGTATATATAGCCTGTTTGTTTACACAGCTACATTTTTTGCAACTGACAAAGGGAGGGTACACTTTCGAAATGTGTTTTGCTCATGTTATATTAGGAAGAGCCATCCTGAAGTAGATTTTTTTCTGTTCATCTGTTTCATTTCTTAGTCAGGTGAGAACTAGCAAAAGAGAAGAACTGAAAGCGTCTAGACTAAGCCATACATATCTTTAAATAGATAGGGCTATAAATTAGACTCATGTCATTTATTATTTCTCCGATTTTTCTTATTTTAATTTTTATGTTCTATTTCTAGCAGAGTTATTTTTTTTTATTTTTTTATTCTTTCAAGCAAAAGATTCCTTGGTACTGCCTTCTAAGTTACCTTCTGCCAGCGATACTGCATCCAACTGGTAACCTAAACCTTTTAATTGTAACCTCAAATTTGTCTAAATTATGTTGCGGTTGCAGGTCTTTTCATTCTTACTTGTAGCACTATTATCTGCATTCATACAAAGTTATGTCTAAATCTTTAGCTTACCAAGGACCATATTCGATTGCCAGGGTCCATGGCGTCATTGCGCAGTTTAAGTGCTACTCTCGAGTACACCTGTAAGTGCTCATACGTATTACTTCACTTACACCTTTCCTGCAGCCCGTCACACTCCCTTTCCCTTCATTAACATTGCGTATATAAGTGTGTTCTTTGCTTCCCACTGAATAAAGTGATCAAGCAGTTGGACTGAGAAACAGCCAGTCACACTCATCCAGCTCACCTAGAGATAATATCTGTATCCTTTCCTCCCTTCCCAATATCTCCTGCATCACTTTAAGAAAGATGACCTGAAGTTTTCCTTACACAAACGTGGTATCTCATTACTACTTCGTCGAGTATAGTCAACTACGTTTTTGCATACATCAAAATCAAACAACTGTGAAATGGAGAAAAAAAAAGCAGTGCACAAATGTGTTTTTTTTTTTTTTTTTGTAAAATGAACATCACTATGTTTTTATCCCCCCATGGATCTGATCCATTATTGGTTTCTTTTTGAAACTGTGACCCAGCTATTGCCAGGCAACAGAATATACTTTCCATCTATCTCCCTTGCTCAGTAGAGACTACCGAGCAATATGCAGTTGAACAGTGAATGTTTCATAATGGTCATAAAACAGGGAAAAATGAACACATAAAGAGTTAAGTGAGTATACAGTACATACATACACACACACACGCCAATACATATACACACACTTTTTTCTCACTAAATACATTTCCGAAGGCGCTGTTGACAAAAAGACGTCCACCAAATGTTGGTAACTGCCAAGTAATGCATACATATAAAGAAACCAAAACAAAAAAGCCCATAAATTAAGTTACATAGTAAGTTCTGTGTAATAATGTAAAATTAAATAATATAAAATGGACACACCATCTTCCCCTGTCTATTCTCCTAAATATTCTTGGTCTCTGTTTTTTCCCATGGTTTGTCTCCCTTTCTGAGGATCCTATTGTTTCACCACGTATTCTCCTCCTTACCTCCCCATCAATTCTTGGGTTCAGTCTCTTCTTGTTTCTGTTGCCCATTGTTCTGTCAGGTTCTCTCTCTAGGGGTACGTTCACACGAGCGGATTTACAGCGGATTTTACGCTGCGGACCCGCTGGGGAAGGCCAGCTCTATGCTGTCTTTACATGTGCCTGCTCGTAGCGGCAATACGCCGCAATGAGCAGACACACTGCAGCGATGTGCGTGGCGTACTCGCACATCGCGGCCACTCTCCCTGCTCTGAGCTAGGCAGAGAGCTCCTGCAATGTGCGAGTATACTGCGACTTGCACATCGCAGTGTGTTTATTTATAGCAATAATTTGATTGTTAATACTGTTCTGTGCTATGCATAGGGCATAGCACTGATCAGTGTTATCGGTCATCTTCTGCATTGGTCTGCTCGATCTCGGACCAAAGCAGAAGACCCCGGGAGACGGACAGAGGCAGGTGAGGGGACCTCCGTCCGCCACTATGGATGATCGGATCCCCGCGGCAGCGCTGCGGGCGATCCGATCATCCATTTAAAGTACCGCACTGCCGCAGATGCCATGATCTGTATTGATCATGGCATCTGAGGGATTATTGGCGGACATCCGCACAATCGCGGATGTCCGCCATTACCGGCAGGTCCCTGGCTGCTGATAGCAGCCGGGACCTGACGCGAGCACCGGTCCGTTGCTCTCGGTTATGGTGGAGCGTAAATGTACGCCATGGTGCGTTAAGTAACACGGCACCATGACGTACATTTACGTGCATTGTCGTTAAGGGTTTAATTAGAACTACACAAAACACACAGAATTTAAAAACACTCCAGCAGCTCCTCAAACGTGGATTGGGTTTGGATGGCCCATAAAAGCTTTATTAGGGGTAAATTATTCTCCTTAGCCTCTGCCCTCAAGAGGGACAGAAACCATGCACACAATACTCTGGAACACAAGTCAGTTAGGCTGACTATTGCTCATCATCTTATCCCCACTCCCTAGCTACACCATGCTATTTGCTCTACCAGACTACAGATGGATGGACTCAGGCCATATATGATAAATGGCCGAATAAGCTTGACAGATTGTTGGCGTCCATGTTACAGCAGAGGCAATGGCTCAATCGAGTCCATAGAATTCAACTTAGGCCAAGTGTGTCTATCTCTCATCCTGCTCCCATCTATGATGCTTTTCACACTTTCTATTCTTCTCTCTGTTCCCCTCTCCTCCCTTTCTTCTTCAGCTAAAGAGTCTCTTAAGCCGCCACTACTCAACCTTTAAGGCAGGCTGGGAGAAGGAACTTGGTCATGTAATTCTAGACGAAGATTGGCACAAGGCTCTCGCTAATTGCCATAGATCATCTATCTCCTGTAAAGTGCATGAGATTAATTACAAAATCCTGATGTGTTGGTATAGAGTTCCTGCTCTCCTTGCCTCCTTTTACCCAGGAACATCTGACACTTGCTGGTGCCGTAACACTTTCAAAGGCACAATGCTGCACATATGGCTGACATGTCCCTCACTGGCTGATTTTTGGTCCAGGGTCTTAGACACCATAGCTCATATTACCTCTATACGCCTTGCCTCCACACCTGAGGTTGTACTCCTTTCCAACTTTCCCCCAAACCTGCCGAGACATTTCTCGTCTGATTTCCTTTCTACTCCTGGCAGCCAGGACTGTAATCCCCAGACTCTGGAAATCCTCCACACCTCCTTCCCTTTCGTCCTGGCTTCAAGAAATGACACATATATATAGAATGGAGGCGCTCATGGCGGACTCCCCACCCCGTCTGGCTAAATATACAGTGACCTGGCTCCCATGGAGTTCCTTTGTAGCCTCCAAGGACTTCAAGGCTATGCACTCTACACCATGGGGGACATGTATCATTTCCAGTGTATAATAGAAGTTTTTTACCCCTCTGCCTGTTGTGTAAATTTGGCGCAGCTGCGTTAAATTTATCATTCTTGTGCAGCTACTTTCTTGAATTGCGTTTAAATTTAGAATTCTCCTCAGAGCATAAATTTACACCGCAGCTCTATTTAGTAGGAGCTTTGTCTGCAGCGTATCTGCACCTAAACAGTAAGTGTGTCCTCGTTATTAGTTTTAGAATTTTTTTTCTTCATTATGTAGAGTTTTAATCTCACAATAATACAACTTTTTGCACCCAATTATAACACATCAATTATACCAATGTTCTTATTCTTCATTTAACATCTGTGACACCCCTGTGCAAATCAACTCAAATGTACATGGTGCACTCTACCTTATGGGCCTTGTTGTGCGCCCGCAGAGCACTTTGCGCCCATATATGTGGTATCTCCGTACTCCGGCTAAATTGTGTCCCAAAAAATGGGGATCTTTTTTCCCATTTACCTCTTGTGAAAATGTAAAGTATGCGGCAACACCTGCATGTCAGTGTAAATAATTAAATTTTTATACACTAACATACTGGTGTAGACTCCAACTGTTCCTTTTCATAATGGGTAAAAGGAGAATAAGCCCCCCAAAATCTGTAAGGCAATTTCTCCTGAGTACGGCGATACCCCATATGTGACCCTAAAATGTTGCCTTGAAATACGAAAGGTCTCCACAGTGAGAGACCGCCATGCGCATTTGAGGCCTAAATTAGGGTTTTGCATAGGGGTGGACATAGGGGTATTCTATGTCAGTGTTTCCCAAACAGGGTGCCTCCAGCTGTTGCAAAACTCCCAACATGCCTGGACAGTCAATGGCTGTCCGGCAATACTGGGAGTTGTTGTTTTGCAACAGCTGGAGGCTCCATTTTGGAAACAGTGCCGTACCAGACGTTGTTCATATTTATTTGGGGAGGGGGGCTGTGTAGCGGTATGTGTATATATAGTGTTTTTTACTTATTTTATTTAAGTGTAGTGTAGTGTTTTTAGGGTACAGTCACACGGGCGGGGGTTCACAGCGAGTTTGCTGCATCTCAATCTTGCAGCACTCCCTGTAAACCTCCGCCCATGTGAGTCCATTCACATTGGGGGGTGGGGGGGGGAAACATCCAGCTGTTGCAAAACTACAACTCAGAGCATGCCCTTTGGCTGTCCGTGCATGCTGGGAGTTGTAGTTTTGCAACAGCTGGAGGCACACTGGTTGCGAAACAAGGAAACAGACTCAGTGTTTCGCAACCAGTGTGCCTTCAGCTGTTGCAAAAACTTCAAATCTCAGCATGCAGTGACAGCAGAAGGACATGCTGGAACTTGTAGTTATGCAACAGCTGGAGGCATACTGCTACAACTCCCAGCATGCCCTTTGGCAGTCCGTGCATGCTGAGGGTTGTAGTTATGCAACAGCTGAAGGCACACTGGTTGCAAAACACTTGAAAGTTTTTTACTTAACTTAGTGTTTCCAAACCAGTGTGCCTCCAGCTGTTGCACAACTTCAATTCCCAGCATGCATGGTCTGTCAGTGCATGCTGGGCGTTATAGTTTGGAGGCACAGCTGGAGGCACACGGGTTGGGAAAAAGAGTTAGGAAACGAACAATGTTTCCCAACTAGTGTGCCTCCAGCTGTTGCAAAACTATAATTCCCAGCATGGCCAGACATGCTGGAAGTTGTATTTCGGCAATATCTGAAGGGTCAGATGTTGACGAACTACAACTCCCAGCATGCTGGGAGTTGTAGTTTTGCAACAGCTGGAGGTCCGCAGTTTGTAGACCACTATATAATGGTCTCCAATCTGTGGTCTTCCAGATGTTACAGAACTACAACTCCCAGCATGCCTCAACAGAGTGGGCATGCTGAGATTTGTAATTTTGGAACATCTGGAAGAGCACAGATTGGAGACCATTATACAGTGGTCTCCAAACTGTGGCCCTCCAGATGTTGCAAAACTACAACTCCCAGCATGCCCAGAAATCCAAAGGCTGTCTGGGCATGCTGGGAGTTGCAGTTTTGAAACTCCCAGAGGCAGCAGTGAGATCGCTTTACGGCGATCTCACTGCTGCCAATGAAGATGCCGCCCTGCTACAAACTCACCGCGGGGAAGCACCACCCCTGGGACCGCCTGGAGGACGCCGCTCGCACCGGGACTGCTCATGACACCGCATGGCCAGGTAAGTGACGCTAGGTGGACGGGTAAGGGACACTTAGCAGAGCGGTGTGTGTCCAGATCCCCGTGATCCGGACTCACACACCGCGCTGCTAAGTATTCTCATAGCGAAACGCTGCTATCAGCTATTCAGATTTAACTAGCTGATAGCAGCGATCGCTGGGGGGGAATGAAACCACCTGTGGTCACATGGTAAGATGGCTGGCTATCAGTGATAACCACCATCTTACCGGGCGCTGGGGAAAAGTATAATGGAAAGCAGTAAATTTTAAAAATAAAAGGAGAATGATCTACAGTATTAAGTGGATTACAAAGCTATTTTAATGTGACGGAGCTTGTTCAATGATAAGTAAGCTATCAAACATTTCCTATGTAAATGTATTAAATTGTTGGATCATAAAATAACAATACCAATATACAAGTGATCTAATGAATAACTGAACTGTAAACAAATATTCTATATGCAAATTATTTTAAAAGTGCTTTGGAATAACCAAGGAGTAAAAATATAAAGCAAACCAAATGAGGAATTGAGATAGGAAAGTAAAAACATTCTGGTGGTTCCTTAGTAGAACTTTTCTTCAGAAATAGAAAGGATTGCTACGTGCAGTTAAAGTTGGCTTATATTTGCTGGGAAAAAGACGCACTTGCGTCAAAATTTTTGGTGCAAAGGAAAAGAACGCAGGTAATAAATCCATGTGTACTATAGATGTCACTCCAAGGTACCCTGATTGAGCCACATCTGGAGGACATGCTCTACCAAAACGTGCGCAAAAAAATGCGCAAAAAACAGGGGTAAAATCTTTGATACATGTCCCCCACGAGTATTTTCTTTACACTCCTTCCATGAATAGTGCCCCCCTTCCTAGACATTCCCTCCAGCTCCCTTAATGACAGCTCTCCCCTGTTCCTTGTTGATGTCTGGCTATGTCCATGTGTCACGAAGGTCAAGATCCTCACAGACTGGTTATAGACTTGTATTCCTATGCTTCCTCTATTCTACATCTCTTCTTTTCTTTACTCTCTCTACACTCTTATCTCTCTATTTCTACACTTCTTACCCCCTCATCCAGGTCTCCACTGCTGGGTTATTCCTGTATCTTGTATTTGCCTTAACCCCTTTATGTTTAATGTTACCAGATGGCCACATAGTTAGTTACCCATTATGACTATCAATAGTCATGCTGTCTTGCCCCATTAGTGCGGGCTTTATCTCATTACAACACATTATGTCAGCATATGGCTACACAATTAGCCCCCGGTTCACTATATACTAACTGCCACATTGTTTGTTTTGAATTAACCGTGCTTATTGACATTTGACGCTTCTTGTCATTGTTTACTCTCAGGATATTACTGTATGCTATATAGTCAAGCCATATGCTCATTAATATGCGTACTATATCACCATCCCTATAAGGGATGTTTATACTGTGGCTCTTGTACTTTTACTGTTGCTGTTTCATATGTGCTTTTCTGCATTATTTGTACCTTGTGTACCTTTCTTTATTTTGTTAAAAACTTTTTTTTTCTTTTCAAATTAAGAGTCTCTTAACCTCCCAGTCTGAGGAAAATGTGGCTCAGGCGATCTCTGATCTGAACTTTAGGAAAGCATAACATACCGATGGCCTAGCAGCATTGTACTAAAATAAATACAGCTCACTCCTGACCCCTCACATTACTTCTTTCTGTAATAAAGTCTTGGTAGGTGACCAGATGCCCCCTGAATTCTTTCAAGCTTCCATTGTACTTATTCCCAAACCAATAAGGAGCCCCTCCTCCCTGAAAACTATCGCCCCATCTCACTAATCAATCTCAATACCAAGCTCTTTACTAAGCCCTTGCCCAAATCTATTTTCCATCTTAGATAGGTTTCCCGCTGTTTGTGGCTTGGTGGTGAACAGAGGCAAATCAGAGATCCTTTTCTGCAAAATTCCAGCTGAGACTCAACTTTGCTCCTACCCCTTCCTCTTCTTTATTTCGCTATCTGGGTGTTCACCCCTTCCACCTATGCTTTCTTCTCTCTATAGACCGAATTGCACTTCAATCTTACGATCTATCCTGGCAGACCTTGTCAGATGGGATCTTCCCCATATCTCCTGGTTGGGCCGTCTTCACTCTGTCAATATGGTAGTTCTCCCGATGCTTTTATACTTCTTTCGCACACTTCCCATGGCAGAATGTATAGCTGACCTCAGATCACTCCAGGCTAATGTTTTTTGGTTCTTACGGCATGGTCTCCATCCAAGAATCTTTTATTGCCATAAAAGGTCAGATGGTCCCTTTGGTCCCAAACTTTGTTCTCTATTAACCCCTTAAGGACTGAGCCCTTTTTCGCAATTCTGACCACCGTCGCTTTACGAATTAATAACGCGAAAACGCTTTTACCGAATATTCTGATTCTGAGATTGTTTTTTCGTGACATATTCTACTTTATTTTGGTGGTAAGTTTTCGGCGTTACTTGCATCCTTTTTTTGTGAAAAATCACAAAATGTCATGAAGCTCTCTACTTTAACCCCTTAAGGACCAAGGACGTATGAGTACGTCTTTGGTCCCGCTCCTGTGATATATAACGCGGGGTCCCACGGTGACCCCACATCATATCACGGCGGGCCCGGCGTCATAGTGATGCCGGGACCCGGCCGCTAATAGCGCGCGGCACTGATCGCGGTGCCACGCGCTATTAACCCTTTAGCCGCGCGCTCAAAGCTGAGCCACGCGGCTAAAAGTGAAAGTAAAAACTGCCGGTTAGCTCAGTGGGCTGTTCGGGATAGCCGCGGCGAAATCGCAGCATCCCGAACAGCTTGCAGGACAGCCGGAGGGTCCCTACCTGCCTCCTCGCTGTCCGATTGCCGAATGATTGCTCAGTGCCTGAGATCCAGGCATAAGCAGTCAAGCGGCAGAATCATCGATCACTGGTTTCCTATGAGAAACCAGTGATCAATGTGAAAGATAAGTGTGTGCAGTGTTATAGGTCCCTATGGGAGCTATAACACTGCAAAAAAAAAGTGAATAAAGATCATTTAACCCCTCCCCTATTAAAAGTTTAACCCCTCCCCTTTTCCCATAGAAAAAAAAACACAATGTAAATAAAAATAAACATATATGGTATCACCGCATGCGGAAATGTCCGAATTATAAAAATATATCGTTAATTAAACCACAAGGTCAATGGCGTACGCGCAAAAAAATTCCAAAGTCCAAAATAGTGCATTTTTGGTCACTTTTTATATCATTTAAAAATGAATAAAAAGCGATCAATAAGTCCTATCAATGCAAAAATGGTACCGTTAAAAACGTCAGATCACGGTGCAAAAAATCAGCCCTCATACCGCCCCATACACGGAAAAATAAAAAATTTATAGGGGTCAGAATATGACAATTTTAAACGTATTAATTTTCCTGCATGTAGTTATGATTTTTTCCAGAAGTACGACAAAACCAAACCTATATAAGTAGGGTATCATTTTAATCGTATGGACCTACAGAATAAAGATAACGTGTCATTTTTACCGAAAAATGTACTACGTAGAAACGGAAGCCCCCAAAAGTTACAAAACGGCGTGTTTTTTTTCAATTTTGTCGCACAATGATTTTTTTTTTCCGTTTCACCATAGATTTTTGGGCAAAATGACTGACGTCATTACAAAGTAGAATTGGTGGCGCAAAAAATAAGCAATCATATGGATTTTTAGGTGCAAAATTGAAAGAGTTATGATTTTTTAAAGGCAAGGAGCAAAACACGAAAGTGCAAAAACGGAAAACCTCCCGGTCCTTAAGGGGTTAAGGAAAATGAATATTCCTAATACATTTTATTTTTATTCACAAATACAATATGTCCACTTTATGTTGGCATCATAAAATTGACATATTTTAGCTTTTTGGAAAAATTAGAGGGCTTCAAAGTAGAGCAGCAATTTTCAAAAATTTCATGAAAATTGCTAAATCTGAAGTTACAGATGTTACAGAACTACAACTCCCAGCATGCCTGGGCAGTCCAGGTATGCTGAGAGTTGTAGTTTGGCAACATCTGGAGGGCTACCGTTTGGGCACCACTGTAACAGTGGTCTCCAAACTGACCCTCCACATGTTGCAAAACTACAACTCCCGACATGCTGGGAGTTGCAGTTTGGCCTTCCTAGTGGTTGCCACAGTAAAGATCACTTTACTTTCACTTTCAATTCCCCCCCCCCCCTCCCCACCCACCGTCGCTTCCCTACCTGAGCCAGGATCCAGCAGTCTCCAGCGAAGATCGGGGGTCCCCAGGCATCTTCTTTGCCCCGGCCTCCATCTTCTGTCCATGTTCCCCTCGACATCCAGGGGTGGGCAGAATGAGGGGTTGCCATGGTCCTGCACTGCAATTGGACAGAATCAGTTCTGACCAATGGCAGGGGATAGGAGGAGATCGCAGCACTGCAACCTCACTCCTAGCCCTCAGGATGATCGGGGCTGTCTCTGACAGCTCCGATCATCCCTATTTACCAGGTGATCGGGTCACCAGAGACCCGATCAGCCCGGAATAGCATAAAATCGCATGTCTGAATTGACATGTGATTTTCTGCGTTCGACGACATGGGGGGGGTCTCAGGAACCCCCTGGGCGATGTGCCGGGGTGCCTGCTGAATGATTTCAGCAGGCATTCCGGTCTGGTCCCCAACCGGCTAGCGGCGGGGACAGGAATTCCCAAGGGCATATGCATACGCCTCACGTCCTTAAGGACTCGGGATGCAGGGCGTATGCATACGCCTGGCGTCCTGAACAGGTTAAAGAGAAGTTCGACTAGCGCAAATGTTATTATGTAATGTCCAGTCACCCTATCCAAGATGGGTTAAGTTAGAGAATGGCCTTCTGTCCCCCTACACCCTTTGCTCCCTTATGGCATACGGGCCTTATCTTCTCCTTTGCTCCTGCTGGTGCTACTATCTCCCTTTTCCACTCTGGCATTCAGTGTGCTTCAAGCTTCCTCTTCAATCTTCTAATGCATTTGTTCTATGCATACTTTTAATAAATTTATCCTTTTGACCCTAAATATGTGAAATGGCACAGGGAAAAAGTATTGAACACGAAGAAACGGAGGTGCAAAGGGGCATGGAAAGTCAAGACAACAGTTAAATCTATCAGTAATTAAATAGCAATCTAGCCCCTTGTCTTTGCAAATTAATATGAGCTGGTTATGTCCCAAATTATTATCTCCCAAAAAAATGGTCTCAATACCACGGTGTCACACAAGACATCTCATGATGGGTAAAAGCAAAACGCTGTTTCAAGACCTTCACAAACAAATGGTTGCAAAATAATCCCATTGTTTACAGGCGCATTTTCTACGTTTCTGAATGTTCCAGTAAGCACTACTGGGGCAATAAGAAGGAAGTGGTTTTCTTTGAAGAAACAGTACCTGCTAATTCCATATCTGTATGAAGCTCTCCACAAGTGGTCCTTGGCTCTTCGACAACTCTTCTGATTATTCTTTTTACTTTTCTATCAAAAATTTTGCGAGGAGCACCTGGTTGAAACGAACTTATGGTAAATTGATTCTTTAATCATTTTACCATAAGTTCACTTCAAACAGGTGCTACTCGCAACATTTCTGATAGAAAAGTAAAAAGAATAATCAGAAGAGTTGTCGAAGAGCCAAGAACCACTTGTGGTGAGCTTCATACAGGTATGAAATTAGCAGGTTCTGTTTCTTCAAAGAAAACCGTAAGCAATGCACTCCACCGCCATGGCATGTATGCATGTTCACCACCCAAGTCTTCATTGTTGAAAAAAGCATCTTGAAGCTCATTCAAAGTTTGCTGTACAACATTTGGAAAAGCAAGTGAAATACAGGGAAAATATAGTGTGGTCAAATGAGGGCAAGATTTAAAGGAGTTATCGACCATAAGGTGATTTTAGTATGTACCTGCCACACAGTAATAGACATGCTTAGGAAGGATCAGTGCTTGTCTTGGGGCTACATTTTTAATTGTGAATTATTTCACAATCCTATAATTCCTTGTTTTTAAGTGTGTGGTCACTTTTCTCCCTCGCACACATCAGCCACCTTTGAAACACACCTGTGATCCCTTCAATGTAATAGACCAGTGTTTTCTGACTAGGGTGCCTCCAGCTGTTGCCTAAAACAGAATGATCTTCCTCCCACCGAGCAGTCACTCCACGCATTGAAGCAAAGCCAGGCACCCTCTGATCACCTGACTAGTGAAGTAATGTCTCAGACGGCACTGCAAAACTGGGAAACACTCATTTTGTATGCTATTAAAAATAAACCTTGGGGCAAAAATCCCAGAAGAATTGCACGACCATCATGAAACAGTTACAGACACTATAATATGAACTACAATACCTTTACAGCCCTGTAGAATAATATGTATGGATTATTTGGGTTTTTTACAACATACTGTGAACATTACATGTCAATAACACCTTTGGAAATGTATTAATTTATATATTGACCTGTTCAGGACCCATGTCATACCGGTACGTCATGCGACCCTGGTAATTAAGGACCCATGATGTAAATGGAAGGCAATGGGAATTTTGGTCCCCACCGGCCCGGGGTGACTGCTGATATCGATCAGCAGGCACCCCGCGCAAATGCCCAGGGGGACATTCACGGTGAATTCACACTGGCGATTTGCACAATTCCGGGTCTATGGTGACCAGGAAAATAAGTGGGATCAGGGTTGTCCAAGACACCCACAATCCCCCTGAAGGGATAGGAGTGGGGTGACCACGAATAGCAGACTGGGGGGCGGGTGGGGTTAACTTTCAGTTTCCCCATTCTGCCCACCCACAATAGGTGGGGCAGAACGGGGAAACCGAAAGGGACGGGCGTCGACATCCACTTACCCATCTGCAGCGGTGGAGGCGACGATCGGTGTTGGAGATTGGCTGCAGCATAGGACAGCGATTTGGTTCCCTGGATCCTAAGGAAGCCGGTGAGTTGCCTAGCAACATCTGGAGGGCTACAGTTTGAGACCACTATACAGAGGTCTCTAAACTGTAGCCCTCCAGATGTTGCAAAACTACAACTCCTAGCATGGCCACACAGCTGTTTGCTGTTTGGGCATGCTGGGATTTGTAGTTTTGCAACATCTGGAGGGCCACAGTGCAGTGGTCTCTAAACTGTAGCTCTCCAGATATTGCAAAACTGCAAATCCTAGCATGCCCAAACAGCAAACAGCTGTTTCAGCATGCTGGGAGTACCTCCAGCTGTTCCATAACTACATCTCCCAGCATGCTTTTCGGTGATCAGTACATGCTGGGAGTTGTAGTTTTGCAACAGCTGGAGGCACACTGGTTGGAAAATACTGAGTTAGGTAACTGAACCTAACTGAAGGTTTTCCAACCAGTGTGCCTCCAGCTGTTGCAAAAAGGAGATTTTTTAGACTTACCGTAACATCTCTTTCTCAAAGGATCCATTGGGGGACACAGACCCTGGGTATATGCTGCTGTCTCTAGGAGGCTTGACATTATGGTACCCAAAAAGTCGGCTCCTCCCAGCAGGACATACCCGCCTCCAGGCCACTGAGCAATTCAGTTTTAGTCCCAGAGCAATAGGAGAAGACCGACAGGTCAAAGGAAAAACCATGAACTGTCCGAGAACCAGAAGAAAAAGTTAACTGAAACACCCTCGGACAGATAACCGAAAAGGAACCCCAGAAAAGGGCGGGAGCTGTGTCCCCCAATGGATCCTTCAAGATAGAGATTTTATGGTAAGTCTAAAAAATCTCCTTTTCTCTATCGGCTCCATTGGGGGACACAGACCTTGGGATGTACCAAAGCTGTCCCTTGAGTGGGCAGAGAAACACTTTACGGCCCAGACTAGCATCAGTCGATGCGAAAGTATGAACCTGGTAGAATCTCGAAAAAGTGTGCAAAGACGACCAGGTGGTCGCTTTACAGATCTGCAAGGCCGAGGCCTTGTTTCGGAGAGCCAAGGATGCTCCCACAGAGCGGGTGGAATGAGCCAAAACCCTGAAGGGTGGGATCTTCCCCTGCAGCGGTAAGCTTCCGAAATAGCACATCGAATCCACCGAGAAATGGTGACCTTGGAAGCAGGCTGTCCCTTCCGTAAGGACGAAAAAAAAGAGTCGCACTGACAAAAGGAAGAGGTGACAGAAAGATAAGTCCGAACAGCCCGTACAACATCTAATTTGTGGAGTAAGCGCTCCCTGGGATGAGAAAGAGCGGGACAAAAGGACAGAAGGACGATGTCCTCGTTAAGATGAAAAGCCGAAACGACCTTAGGTAAGAAGGATGGACCTGGCCGGAAAACAACCTTGTCCTGATGAAATGTCAGGAAAGGAGAATGGCAGGAGAGAGCTGCCAGTTCAGATACTCTCCTAATGGAAGTAATAGCCATAAGAAAAGCCATCTTCCAGGATAGGAGGCGAAGGGGAACCTCCCTAAGAGGCTCAAAAGGTGCGTCCTGGAGAGCACCCAGAACCAAGTTCAAGTCCCAAGGGGGAGAAGGGGACCGGTAAGGGGGGACAGCGTGTACCACGCCCTGCAGGAAAGTCCGGACATGCGAATTGGAAGCCAGAGGACGCTGAAAGAGAATGGAAAGGGCCGAAACCTGACCCTTAAGGGAGCTGAGAGCCAGCCCTTGTTCCAACCCCGACTGCAAAAAGGAGAGGAGACTGGGAACGGAAAAGGTAACTGGAGAAAAGGTCTGAGTTTCGCACCAACCAAAGTAAGCCCGCCAGGTACGGTGATAAATCGCAGAGGAGGGCTTCCAAGCCCTGAGCATGGTGCGAATTACCTGGGATGAGAAGCCGAGGGCCCTTAGAACCGCGGTCTCAACCGCCACGCAGTCAAATGCAGCGACTGTAAATTGGGGTGGCAAAGGGGACCCTGAGACAGCAGGTCTGGACGAAGTGGAAGACTGAACGGAACGTCGTCCAGAAGCCAGACCACGTCGGCGTACCATGCCCTTCGAGGCCAGTCTGGAGCCACCAGAATGGCGGGGACTCCTTCCGCCTTGAGCTTCCTCAGAACCCTGGGAAGGAGGGGGAGAGGAGGGAACAGGTAGGGCAGGACAAACCCAACCACAGAATTACTAGGGCATCCACGGCTAGAGCCAGGGGGTCCCTGAACTTTGACACAAACGTCGGAATTTTCTGGTTGTGTCTGGGGTCCCCCAGAGGTCGCAGATCTGTGAGAACACCTCCGGAAGAAGGGACCACTCTCCGGGGGTCGGCTGAGGACCGACTGAGGAAATCCACTTCCCAGTTGAGCACTCCCGGAATGTGAATCGCCGAAATGGCTGGAACAACTTGTTCCGCCCAGAGGAGGATCTTTGTCACCTCGGACATGGCTGCTGAGCTGCGAGTGCCGCCCTGCCGGTTGATGTACGCCACAGCCGTGGCGTTGTCTGACTGGACACGGACAGGGTGGCCCTGAAGCAGGGACTCCCAATGCTTCAGACAAAGATAAATCGCCCTCAGTTCCAGGATGTTTATGGAAAGAAGGGCTTCTTGGGGAGGCCAGAGGCCTTGAACCGTCTGATCCCTGAAAACACCCCCCCCCCCCAGACCAACAGACTGGCATCTGTCGTGACCACCTGCCAGTGGAGGGGAAGGAACAAACGCCCCTGAAGAAGGGGGAGCGGAGCCACCAGCGCAGAGACCGACGGGTCTGAAGAGGAAGAGCAATCTTGCGATCGAAAGAGAGAGGAGACCTGTCCCACCGGGCAAGAATCGCCAGCTGAAGAGGACGGTAATGAAACTGGGCAAAGGGTACGGCCTCCATGGCTTCCACCATTCGACCCAGGACTTCCATGCAAGTACGGATGGTGACCGGGGATGGTATCCAGAGGGAGCAGACTCCCGACAAGAGGGCCAGACGTTTGTCCGGCGGGAGGTGAATCCGAGCCGAGGCCTAGTTGAACTGAAGCCCCAAGAAGATCAAAGACTGGGTGGGGGGGGGGGGGGGGGGAAGAGAACTGACTTGACTCGGTTGACCATCCACCCGAAGCAACATAAGGTCTGAACAGTGAGGCTCACATTCTCCAGAGCCTGGGCTCTGGTGGAGAACTTGATGAGGAGGTCGTCCAAGTAGGGTATCACTGATACCCCTCTTGCCAGTAAAAGAGCTACCACAGGCGCCAGAATTTTGGTAAAAACACGTGGTGCTGTGGCCAGTCCGAAGGGGAGAGCCACAAATTGATAATGACCTTCCGGAACCGCAAAGCGGAGGAACCGCTGGTGTCCGGGAAAAATTGGAAAGTGGAGGTAGGCATCCTTGATGTCCACCGAGGAAAGAAACTCCCCTTGATCCATGGACGCCCCCAACGAACGGAAAGATTCCATTCAGAAATGGCGGAGATGATGTTGGTTGAGACATTTGAGATCAAGGATTGGCTGCACAGAACCGTTTTACTTGGGAACCACGAAAAGATTGGAATAGAAACCCCGAAAGCATTCCCTTGAAGGAACCGGGACAATGACACCCTGGATGAAAAGGGACTGAAGAGCCTCCCGAAATTCCCTCGGGGAGCATGGGACTGAAAAAAACGATCCCTCGGAAGGGAGGCAAATTCTATCCGGTATCCATTGGACACCACGTCCCTGATCCAGGAGTCCTAAATGTGCGTAGTCCAAACGTCTCGAAAGAGCAAGAGGCGACCTCCCACCCGAGAAAAAGCTGCGGGCGGGGGCGTCCCTTCATGCAGAAGTGGGTTTGCTGTTGCCCGATTTGGCCTCAAAACGGTTAGAACGGTTGGTGTCCGACTTCCAAGAGGGACGCGCCTTGAAGGCGCCTGACTGGACCCTTTAGAGGGGCCAGACGTACGAAAGGAAGAAGACTTTCTGCGGAAACAAGTGCTAGACTTGTTTTGAGGTAATAAGGAGCTCTTACCACCTGTCGCCTCAGAGATAATCTCATCCAGGAGCTTGCCGACAAGTCGGGAACTGGTAAAAGGAATCTCTGTGAGAGACTTCTTAGATGCAGCACGGAGGGCCACTAGATTACCGGTGGCAAAGGCAGCGCAGCGAGCTGAGTGCAAGGAAGCAGAACACAGAAAGTCTCCAGCTTTGGAACATTGGAGGGCCAGAGCAGACAGTTCTTCCGGGGGAGATCCAGAAAGAATACCCTGACGGAGTTGGGAATGCCAAACCGAAAGGGCCTTAGACACCCAGGTGGAGGCGAAGGCAGGAAGCAGGGAGGCACCTGCTGCTTCAAAGGCATACTTCGCTAAAGATTCAACCTTTTTGTCTGCCGGATCCTTGAAGGCAGCTGCATCCGCCAGCGGCAAAGTAGTCGCTTTAGAGAGTCGGGAAACCGGAGGATCCACCGCCAGAGAGGAAGTCAATCTGGAGACAAGGTCCTTGGCGAAAGGATATCGCGCTTGAACTTCCTTCAGTCCCTGAAACTTCTTCTCAGGGTGCTTCCAGGCAGATTCTAGAATGGCATCAAATTCAGCATGAGAGCTGAACACTTTGGGTGCCGGTCGGGCACGATGAAAGGATACTTCTGAAACTGCGTCCGAAGTTCCTGGGTCCTATAGGTTAAAGGTGTCTCTTATGGCCATAACCAATGAGTTCACCGTATCCACTGAGTCCGAACAGTCCTCTGAGTCAGATGCCGAATTGGAAACCTCGTCCGCCAGTTCTTCAGGACAGTGCGAATGAGTGGAGGCGGCCCTAGAAGAGGGAGACTCCAACCTGGTACATGGCTCAGGAGAGCCAGAGCAGTGACCCCGGGAACGTCCTCTGGAAGAGTGACGCGTGTGGCCTGAAGAAGCGGTCTGGCGAGACCTGCGAGAGGAACGCCCGTGTCTACCAGAAGACTCGGGGGATGAGTCAGAGGAGACACCCCTTTTACGCTTATGTGAAGCATAGGGAGAAGGGGAACGGGACCGTCTAGAGGGCCGGAGAAGGGTAGACCTCTCCAAGGCAGTCACCACAGAACGGGAGACCTGTGCCAAGTCGGATATAGACTGGGAGAGGGAGGAAACCCAGGCTGGAGGGGCGGCTGAACCCGGGTCTGAAGGAGCACCTGGGTTAGAAATAGCAGGGGTGTCTGGGGAGCAGTGGAGCAGGCAGAACAAGTGGGTTCAGCAGAACCTGGCATTTTTGCAGAGCAGATTTTACAAGCATAAGGCTAGGTTCAGACTACGGAATCTCTGGGCAGAAAATTTCCGCCCGAAGATTTCGAGTTCCGCCTGCGCCGACTGAATTAGTCAGCGCTAGGACCGCATGGATACTGCAGGCTCCTATAGACTGCTATGTGTTCCGCTCGGATTTCCGCCTGAAGAAAGAGAAACACCTTTCTTCAGGCGGAAATTTTCTAGCGGATTTTTCATCCGGATTTTCCGCTTCAAAAATTCCGAAGTGTGAATTTGTGAACGGAAAACCATTCACTACACTATGAATTATAGAAAGCGGAATTTCTGCCAGAAATTTCAAAGTGAAAATTCCGGCGGAAATTCCGTAGTCTGAACCTAGCCCAATGGGTAACTAATGTTCCCGATATCTGCTTTGAGGGAGGAACAGTTCTGGGCACGGACATAGCTAAAAAATGAAGAGTCTCACCCAAGTCTGTGTCCCAAGGCAGCTGCTGTGAGAACTCCGCACTGTGGCTGTGAGGAGAGAGAAGAGACGCCGGCCAATAGGAGGAAGAGGCCGGGTCAGAGGCAAGGGCGCTGAGATTGGCCCCTGCACAGACCCAAACGCATGCACGGCGCTGATTGGCGGCTATTTCACGCTGCTGAAGCACTTATGCGGCCTGGTGGGCGGAGCTAATGTCCGCCGGGTTGCTGAAGAAATACAGCAGGACTTAGAAATGGCACCCGCTCGGATGCATGGGACTGAATGGCACCAGAGCGCACACGCCGCCTTAGTGAACTCCTATGCGCCCGGGGAACGGAGCGGAGCTGCCGAAAGTGAAAGTAAAAAGGCGCACCCGCCCGCAGAGAGAAGCCTGCGGCACATACAATAACACACATTGTAAAATAAACTGCCCCTTACTGTGAAACACTGCCCCTTGCACAACTGCTCCCCCAATGATAAAAAACAATCCCCCTGAAGGGAAGAATAAGTATCCCACGGCCAGCCCCAGCTTCAGTAATGATAGGTCCAAAAACAGGGTTCTCCAGCTGTTGCAAGACCTAGGGAGAGAAAAATACTCACCTATGCTGAAGAACTTACCTAAAGAAGTCTTCAGAATGTAGTCTTCAGTCAGCATTTTCACCTGCAGCAAGCCAAGCTCATAACGAGGTGAACAGGCAGGTAGGGGGACCCGGACCCATGAGGTACAACCCCAAGCGCTGACCGTTGGCGAGAGGGGGTTAACAGTACATCGAAGATGCCTGCCACCTCTCGCAATGGGGAAACAGTGAACCGCAGTTCCTGAGTCCCCACCTGAAAACAGAAATAAAAAGGAATAAATCACTAACACATTCCCTAAACCTAAAAAATAAAAAATATCAGACCTGGTCTGGAGAACACCAGACCAGTGTCTACCTCCTTAAGACACTAAGCAAAAACTGAATTGCTCAGTGGCCTGGAGGCGGGTATATCCTGCTGGGAGGAGCAGACTTATTGGTTACCATATTGTCAAGCCTCCTAGAGACAACAGCATACACCCAAGGTCTGTGTCCCCCAATGGAGCCAATAGAGAAAGTACAACTCCCAGCAAGCACGGTCAGTCAGTACATGCTGGGAGTTGTAGTATTGAAACCGCTGGAGGTTTGCCCCTCCATGTGAATGTTCAGGGTACATTCACATGGGCAGGATTACAGTGGGTTTCCTGCTTCAAGTTTGAGCTGCGGCAAATTTTTCACCGCAGCGCAAACTCCGAGCGGGAAACTCACCATAAACCTGCGCCAGTGCGAATGTACCCTAAAAACACTACACTACTACATAATAAAGAGTAAAACACTACATATACACCCCTTACACTGTCCCCTCCAATAAAAATGAAAAACTTATTGTACGGCAGGGTTTCAGAAACGGAACCTCCAGCTGTTGCAAAACAACAACTCCCAGCATTTCCGGACAGCCACCGACTGTTCAGGTATGCTGGGAGTTTAGCAACAGCTGGAGGCACCCTGTTTGGGAATCACTGGCGTAGAATACCCCTATGTCCAACCCTATGAAATCCCTAATTTAGTCCTCAAATACGCATGGTGCTCTCTCACTTCAGAGTCCGGTCATATTTCAAGGAAACCGTTTAGGGCCATATATGGGGTATTTCCGTTCTCGGGAGAAATTGCACTACAAATTTTGGGGGGCTTTTTCTCCCTTTACCCCTTATGAAAAGGAAAAGATTGGGGCTACACCCGCCTGTTAGTGTAAAAAAATAATCCCCGGTTTTATAATTACCTGTTCCCGGTGTCCACTCTACATCTGGCTCCAGTGGCGTCCTCCTCAGCTGTCACTGTGCGCACTGACTGTGACATCACGTCACGTCGCGCACGTCACGTCACTCGTCACTGCGCACAGCGTAACGCAGGACGCAGCAGGAGCAAGAAGTAGCGTGGGCCCCAGGAACAGGTAATTATAAAACCGGGGATGGGGGAGGCAATGGGGCCGGGGCGGTGCGGTGGGGTGTGCGACGTGGTGCAGCAGGGCGGGGGGGGGGCGGTCGCGGTGCGATGCGTCGGGGGGCGGTGCGGGGCATTATCGCCTAGGTAATTGACAATACCGATAATGCCCAAAATCGTGATCATCGTCCATACCGATAATCGGTCGATCCCTAATGCAAACATAAAGTAGACATATTGTATATGTGAATCAATATATAATTTAGTTGGGATATCCATTTTTTTTTACAAGCAGAGAGCTTCAAAGTTAGAAAAATGCAAAATTTTCCAATTTTTCATCAAATTTTTGCATTTTTCACCAAGAAATTATGCAAGTATCGATGAAAATTTACCACTGACAAAGTAGAATATGTCAGGAAAGGTGGATTACTTACCGGTAATCTATTTTTCGAGAACCCATGATAGCACCCCTGGAGAGGACCTTCCACCGTGGGACAGGAAACCTGGATAAATTTGGACCTCCTCCTCTCCACCCTCAGTTCCATTATAAAATGCTCCTACAGCAAGAGGTAGAACAACATGCACAAAAAATACAAGATATAAAAAAAAAATAAAAAAAAAAGAAGGGAGGGATATCCGAGAGGTGCTGTCATGGGTTCTCGAAAAACAGATTACCGGTAAGTAATCCACCTTTACTGTATCAACCATGACAGCATCCCTGGAGACTAGAATAGAAATAACTAGGGGGGGGGGGACAGCAGCCTGAAGAACCATGCGACCGAAACTTAGGTTCTTCAGGCTGCTTCAGTTATTTAGCTGAAGGGCGTATGCGCTGGGACCTGTTTGTCAATCACACAGAGGTCCCAGCGCGGACATACGGGGTAGGCGAGGGGGTGGACGTGGCGGTGGTGGGGCATCGCGTACCTCGCGCCACGCCTATCCGACAGTCAGTGACTTTGAATAAAGCCTTTTTTGAAGTCATGAAAGCCTGCAAATTTCAGGTAAAAATATTGCTATACCCACCACCTGCACACAGTACAAAGGCTGTGTGCAGGTTATTGCACCAAAATTTCATGACAGTTGCGCTTTAAAGAAAGTAGGGTGGTCCTGATTTTTAGACTCATAAGCCATGCTAATGGCAAGTTTAATCCACCTACTAATATTGGATCTAGAGGCAGCTTTACCCCTATTAGGGCCACAAAACTGTAAGAGAAAGTTTTCAGATGAACGAAAACTTTTAGTAGAATCTAAATACGTGATTAAACATCTTCTTACATATAAATTATGATGATATTTATCTTGGTCACTAGCAGGATTATCGCTTTAAATCAATGCACTGCAGTGGCTTTTGCGGTGCCATAGGCCGCCACCACCCGCTTCTCTCCCCCTACCTGTCAGGATGGTCCGAGCCATCCATCCTTCCTGTAGTGTCCGGCGGCATTCCGGGTGGAGGGTGAACCGGTCCGGGCTGTCCTCCTTCTCCGGGGGTCATCTTCTCCACTCCGGGCAGGCTCCGACCTAGTACGCTGCATAGACGCCGCTGTGCAGTGACGCCCGTGCGCAGCGACGCACCCGACGTCACGGCGTAGCGGCGTCTATGCAGCGTACTAGGCCTGAGCCTGCCCGGAGTGGAGAAGATGACCCCCGGAGAAGGACAGCCCAGACCGGTTCACCCTCCACCCGGAATGCCGCCGGACACTACAGGAAGGAAGGATGGATCGCCCGGACCACCCCCATTACGGGTAAGTTTAATTTTTTTTATTGACTCGGAGGGTGGGGGAGGGGCCCGACCAGTATAGCGGTATGGGCAAAAATCCATACCGGTATACCGCCCAGCACTACGGTGGGGGGTGCGGTGGGTCGGGGGGGGGGTGCGGTCGCGGTGCGGTGCAGTGGGCGGTCACGGTGCGGTGCAGGGGCGGAGCTTGACGTCACACGGGGCGGAGGCGTGACGCCACACGCCGCCGGCCCTGCGGTCGCCCATATCCTTTGGATAGGGGATAAGATGTGTAAGTACCAGAGTACCCCTTTAAGAGGCTGGTCAGCCAACTTATAGTTTAAAAAGGAACTTAGAGCAGAGATTTGAACCTTGAGAGAATTAGGACTGAGGCCTAACTCTAATCCTTTCTGTAGAAAACTGAGAATGACAGAGATATTGGGTTCACTTAGGGGGTCTATTCCATCACCTGCAAAGTTAAGAAAAAGCTTTCCAAGTTCTAAGGTAGATTTTTGAGGTTCCTTCCTTCCTGCTTGCAAGTAAGGTACTAATTACCCCATCAGTAAAGAATCTCCTTCTGAGTTTTAGCCTTTCAGCATCTAGGCCGTAGATGTGGGGATGGAGGATGCAGAACTGGGCCCTGCGAGAGGAGATCTTCCTTGTCTGGAAGAATCCAAGGTTGGCACACTGACAGAGTCCTCAGAAGGGTGAACCAGGGTCTCCTGGGCCAGACGGGAGCAATGAGCAAGACTTGGGCATGGTTCTGTTGAATTTTCCTTAGGACTGCTGGGATTAGGCGGAAGGGAGGAATAGCGTACCCTATTCCCTTTGTCATGGACTGAGAGAAAGCATCAGCTGCAGATGGATGATCCAAAGGATTTAGAGAGTAGAACTTGGGAAGCTTTTTGTTTAGTTTTGAAGCAAACAGATCTACTGAGAAGACTCCAAATCTGTGACTTATCATACTAGAGACTTCTGGATTTAGCGACCACTCTGACAGGCTCATCTTGTTTCTGCTGAGAAAATCTGCTATGGTATTCTCTTTGCCCTTCAGGTGTACTGCCCATATAGATGACACACGGGTCTCTGCCCAAAGAAAAATTTGAGATGTCAGGTCCATAAGCTGTTTGGACCTTGTTCCCCCCCTGCTTGTTGAGGTATGCCACTGTGGTGGTGTTGTCTGTATAGATTAAGACATCCTTTCCCTTTATTTTGTGTGACAGACAGAGGAGTGCTTTAACCCCTTAAGGACTCAGGGTTTTTCCGTTTTTGCACTTTCGTTTTTTCCTCCTTACCTTTTAAAAATCATAACCCTTTCAATTTTCCACCTAAAAATCCATATTATGGCTTATTTTGTGTGTTGCCAATTCTACTTTGCAGTTACATTAGTCATTTTACCCAAAAATGCACGGCGAAACGGAAAAAAAAAATTATTGTGCGACAAAATCTAAGAAAGAACGAAATTTTGTAACTTTTGGGGGCTTCTGTTTCTATGCAGTGCATATTTCGGTAAAAATGACACCTTATAATTATTCTGTAGGTCCATACGGTTAAAATGATACCCTACTTATATAGGTTTGATTTTGTCGCACTTCTGGAAAAAATCATAACTACATGCAGGAAAATTTATACGTTTAAAAATTTCATCTTCTGACCCCTATAACTTTTTTATTTTTCCACGTACAGGGCGGTATGAGGACTCATTTTTTGCGCTGTCATCTGAAGTTTTTATCGGTATGATTTTTGTTTTGATCGGACTTTTTGATCACTTTTTATTCATTTTTTAATGGTATAAAAAGTGACCAAAATACGCTTTTTTGGACTTTGGAATTTTTTGGCGCGTACGCCATTGACCGTGCGGTTTAATTAATGATATATTTTTATAGTTCAGACATTTACGCACGCGGCGATACCACATATGTTTATTTTTATTTACACTGTTTTATTTTTTTTTATGAGAAAAGGGGGGTGATTCAAACTTATTAGGGAAGGGGTTAAATGACCTTTATTAACTCTTTTTTTTAAACTTTTTTTTTGCAGTGTTATAGGTCCCATAGGGACCTATAACACTGCACACACTGATCTTTTACACAGATCACAGGCGTGTATTAACACGCCTGTGATCAGTGTTATCGGCGCTTGACTGCTCCTGCCTTGATCTCAGGCACGGAGCAGTCATTCGTCGATCGGACACCCAGGAGGCAGGTAAGGGCCCTCCCGGTGTCCGGTCAGCTGTTCGGGACGCCGCGATTTCACCGCGGCGGTCCCGAACAGCCCGACTGAGCAGCCGGGTCACTTTCACTTTTGCTTTAGAAGCGGCGGTCAGCTTTGACCGCCGCTTCTAAAGGGTTAATACTGCACATCGCCGCGATCGGCGATGTGTGGTATTAGCCGCGGGTCACGGCCGTTGATGAGTGTCGGGACCGACGCGATATGATGCGGGATCGCGGCGCGATCCCGCTTCATAACGCAGCGCGATCCCGCTTCATATCGCGGGAGCCGGCGCAGGACGTAAATATACATCCGGCGTCATTAAGGGGTTAAAGACTGCTGAGAGCTCTTTGTAATTTGAGGAGGAAGAAACCAGATGTTGATTCCACTTCCCCTGAAGAAGACTGCGGATCCGCATGAGCTCCCCAGCCCCAAGGACTGGCATCTGTTGTAATTCTCACCAGTGAGGAGGGAAACCAGGGAACCCCTTTGGAAAGCTTTTGGGGGCTTAGCCACCACCTGAGGGAGAGCCTCGCTTTGGAGGAAGGTTCAAGGACAAACTTTCCCCATTCCAGTTGGATACGATGTCTAGCTGTAGCTCTCTCGACCTGAACTGGGCCCACCTTACCACAGGAATTGCTGCAGTCATAAGACCTAGGACTGACATTGCCTCTCTGAAAGTAGGAGTGTGGGATAGAAACAAATGTAGTACCTTCTCTTGGAGCGATAATGGTTTCACTGGGGGCAGGGTTGTCATTTGAGAAGTTGAGTCTAGGGATATTCCCCAAAACTGACATGTCCTGGAGGGAACAAGACAGGATTTTTTTTCAGGTTCAGGTTCCAACCTAGGAATTTGAGAATTGAACTTATAGACTGTATTTGCTTGGTAAGCAGATCTTCTGAACACGCCACAATAAGAAAGTCGTCCAGATATGGCACTATAAGAATGTCCTTTGTTCTGATAAAGGCAACTGTCCCCGCCATTACTTTGGTAAACATTCTGGGTGCTTGGGATACCCCAAAGGGTAGAGCCGTATACTGAAGGTGGACCCACTTCCCCTCAAAGAACACTGCCACTCTGAGGAACTTTTGATGAGAGGAATGGATTGGGATGTGGTAGTAAGCATCTTCTAGATCGATAAATGCCATCACACAGTTTGGGAATAGGAGACTGATAGTCGACTTGATTGATTCCATGCGGAATTTTTTGTAGGTTAGGTACTTGTTCAGGGCCTTGAGGTTGATGATTACCCTGAATGCTCCTGAGGGTTTTTTCACCAGAAAAAGGGGGGAGTAAAAACTCTGCTTCTCTTCTGAATGGGGAACTGAGACAAGGAGCCTTTTTTGTAAGAGGGACTTGATCTCCAGACACATTGCCGATTGTTTCAGCGGACCGGTCATTACTCCATTAGGGAAAAATCTGCCTGTGGGAAATGCTTTGAACTCCAGGAGGAGTCCTGAGAAGATGGTGTTTAGGACCCAGGGGCTTGAAGAAATAGCTCTCCAAGCTTCCACAAATCCAGACAGGCGTCCCCCTACTGGAGTAGCGGTGTCATTGTTGGGAATCTTAGGGGCGGGAATCTCTATTGGGATTAAAGAGGAAACCCTCAGTATGTGTGTCTAGGTCCCCAAGAGTATGGTTGGCACATCCCCATTCCTTATTATGAGCTATAGATGTAGCCCTGATACCGTAATTTTTTTATTTTGACTCCCCTGAAAGGAACGCTTACCTCTGCCCCTACCCCCAAAGGAAGACTCGGACTGTTTGGGGGGGGGGGGGGACAGGAAAACTCTTATTTTTATCAGAAGCTTTAAGAAGAATATTGTCTAAAGGAGGCCCAAAGAGAAGGTCACCTGCACAAGGGATAGCACAGAGTTTAGATTTTGATGTGACATCCCCCTTCCAAGATCTGAGCCAGATGGCTCTCCTAGCTGAATTGAACAAAGCTGCAGACCTAGCAGAAGATTTAACAAGATCCACAGAAGAATCTGCTAAAAAAAAAAAAAACAGCAGCTTTGGAAATCACAGGAAAATAATCAAAAAATTTCCTGCCTAGAAGTTTTATTCTCAATATGCGTTTTAAGTTGTGCGAACCATACTCTTAGGGACCTAGACACACATACTGAGGCTCTAAGCGAACCTGATGCTACTTCCCATGTTTTTTTATTGAACAAATCAGCTTTCTCATCCATAGGATCAGAGAGAGAGAGAGCTGAGATCTTTAAATGTTAAAGCAATCTGTTTAGAGATTTTTGCCACAGGAGCATCAATAAGGGAGGCTCTATCCCAATTCTCTGTGACTTCCTCCTGAAAGGGATATTTTCTCTTCAAGTGTTTAGTCAGGTAAGAATTTTTGTCTGGCTGACTCAACTCCTTATCGATGAGGGCTTTTACTTTGTTATGGAGACTGAAAGTGCGCCTATCTTTAGAACCTAAGCAACAGTTGTGCCCAAAAGGCACTGAATTCCTCCTAAACCCTACTCTCATAAAATATAACTTTTAGACATTGAACACTGCAGGTGCAATTGTCTTCTACACTGGCAATTAGCCTGATAGGACATTGAATCCCTACCAATATTAGTCAGCACTAATATTTGCTGAATATCCTTCCCAACTAGTTCTGGAAAGAACAGTGACACATACATATATATTGGGAATGATAGTGGAGTAAAACAGTGGATGGCTTGTGTTGATTTTAATAATCCTCCCTATTATTAACCCCTTAAGGACCGGGGGTTTTTCCGTTTTTTGCATTTCCGTTTTTTGCTCCTTTCCTTTAAAAAATCATAACTCTTTCAATTTTGCACCTAAAAATCCATATGATTGCTTTTTTTTTTTATGTCACCAATTCTACTTTGTAATGACGTCAGTCATTTTGCCAAAAAATCTACGGTGAAACGGGAAAAAAAATCATTGTGCGACAAAATTGGAAAAAAAACGCTGTTTTGTAACTTTTGGGGGCTTCCGTTTCTACGTAGTACATTTTTAGGTAAAAATGACACCTTATCTTTATTCTGTAGGTCCATACGATTAAAATGATACCCTACTTATATAGGTTACATTTTGTCGGACTTCTGGAAAAAATCATAACTACATGCAGGAAAATCAATACGTTTAAAATTGTCATCTTCTGACCCCTATAACTTTTTTATTTTTCTGTGTATGGGGCAGTATGAGGGCTCATTTTTTGCGTCGTGATCTGAAGTTTTTAACGGTACCATTTTTGCATTGATAGGACTTATTGATCGCTTTTTATTCATTTTTAAATGATATAAAAAGTGACCAAAAATGCACTATTTTGGACTTTGGAATTTTTTTGCGCGCACGCCATTGACAGAGCGGTTTAATTAATGATATATTTTTAAAATTCGGACATTTCCGCACGCGGTGATACCATATATGTTTATTTTTATTTACACAGTTTTTTTTTTATTGGAAAAGGGGGGTGATTCAAAACTTTTAATAGGGGAGGAGTTAAATGATCTTTATTCACTTTTTTTTCCCACTTTTTTTTTTGCAGTGTTATAGGTCCCATAGGGACCTATAACACTGCACACACTGATCATCATTGATCACTGGTTTCTCATAAGAAACCAGTGATCAACGATTCTGCCGCATGACTGCTCAGGCCTGGATCTCAGGCACTGAGCAGTCATTCGGCGATCGGACAGCGAGGAGGCAGGTAGGGGCCCTCCCGCTGTCCTGTCAGCTGTTCGGGATGCCGCGATTAGCCGCGGCTATCCCAAACAGCCCGAATGAGCTAGCCGGCAACTTTCACTTTCACTTTTAGCCGCGCGGCTCAGCTCTGAGCGCGCGGCTAAAGGGTTAATAGCGCGCGGCGCCGCGATCGGCGCTGCACGCTATTAGAGGCGGGTCCCGGCTTCACTATGACGCCGGGCCTGCCGTGATATGACGCGGGGTTACTGTGTAACCCCGCGTTATATCAGGAGAGCAGGACCAAGGGCGTACCTGTACGCCCTTGGTCCTTAAGGGGTTAAATATTTGAAATAAAAGTTATATTTTATGAGAGTAGGGATTAGGAGGAATTCAGTGCCTTTTGGGCACAACTGTTGCTTAGTGTTAGATTTACCCTCCCCTACTCTTGGGGTGAATTGTTCATTTGGTTGTTGGTTATCTTTAGAACCTAGACCCTCAGAGCGCATCCTCAGCTGACAAAGGTTATTTACTTTCCTCCATATTTGTGGTAATACAGAAAGCCTTAATAAGTTGTTCTGTATCCTCATGAGTAATCCAGGATACAGAATCTGAATCTTCAATTTCTTCATCAGAAGATAAAACCTCCTCTTCTTCCCCTATAGTGGATTCATGAGAGGGGGATTGGGATAGCAGGGCAGCCGTATCTTTCTAGTTTGTTAGGCCTAAGCCCTGTAGAGAACTCTTAAGCTCATCCTTAATCATCTTTTTGATGGTTAGTGCTAATGAAGATGATTCCTGGGCAACTAAGGTGTCTACACAGGACGAACAAATAGCTCTTTCATGAGAGGAATCTAGCGGGTTTCTGCACTGTGCACATTCCTTATTATGAGATGTAGATGACGCTTTCCTAGGGGCCTCAGTAGAGCTTTTATCTACCTACAATAAAGCACATGATAACCCCAATTAGCCATTAAGAGGGGAAAAAACATGGAAAGGTCTCACCCAAGGAAGCTGTAATACCGGGCTGGAGCTCTAGGATTTAGCGCGTCCACCTTCTTTCCCAGGATCAGGCATGCTGGAGAAGGTCTTCGGTCTGGCAAGAACTGGAATTCAGGCACCAAGTCAGGAACACTGCAGTATAGGATACCACACGGGTGCAGTAGATGCAACAGACGCCCGGGACCGGAATCAGCATCTCTTAAATTTTCGTGCGTCCCCCGGAAGTGATGCGTCCCCCCAGGGTTACTGGGCCTGACATCATCACTGCATGCCACGTCCCTTTCGCATGTGCACGCACACGTGGAGGACGCTCAGAGTCGGGAGAGCTGGCCACCCAACCCGCAGACTCCACGGTGTCTCCCGGAGTAAACCCTGCCGAACCATGCCCGACCCCATAGCAGTCATGCCGAGCGGCCCCCGTGGGGACTTACGCCGGCCAGGAAACCCCTCTCCACCAGAGGCAATGGGGGCCCCGCAGCTCAGTATCCGGAGAAAGAGGTCAGAAATTCTTCCAGGCCTCCTATTCGTAGGACTGGAAACCTGAACTGAGGGTGGAGAGGAGGAGATCCAAATTTATCCTTGTTTCCAGTCCCACGGTGGGAGGTCCTCTCCTGGGGTGCTGTCATGGGTGATAGGGTAAAAACCATCTCTGAATCAGAATAAAAGGTAAAAGCATCCCAGAGTTACTAATGCTTAAAGTGACAGTGGTCAGATGTGCAAAAAATGGCCGAGTTCTACACTGAAAATTGGCTAGGTCCTTAAGGGGTTAATAATGGTTCAATACTCACTGAATATGCACAGTTTGTGCACAGTCACTTCATATTAGATAAAATTCATATGAAGCAGAGACATATTTTTAGATAGGCATTTGCCACACATGCACACCTGCTAAAATGTAACTCCTCCGTGAACACTGCTTGATATGGAATAAACTTCACTCCTGGTTTGCTGGAACTTCTTAGAGCTGCATTTTTTTTCTGTTATTAGATGTGAGGGACCCTTTACCAAGGCACATAAATATGATGCACCACCCATTTTGTTTACTTCTCATAGATTGATGTGCTGCTGTGGAATCTCTCTCTCTCTCTCTCTCTCTCTCTCTCTATATATATACACACATGTGTGTGTGTGTGTGTGTGTGTGTGTGTGTGTGTGTGTGTGTGTGTGTGTGTGTGTGAAAGGGCTGCACGATTTGGGGAAAATTTGCAATTACGATAATGGAGGTAAATATTGTGATTTCAATATGCGATTGTGATATATGAAACTGTTCCATCTCCCCATTTTATAAAGCCATTCAACAAATTTTATATAGTCAACCGCCACCCCCCCCCCCTTCATTTTTATTTCCTAACCTCTCCATTTCATGTTCATTCACTGAACATAAAATGGAGGGATTCGATATAAAATGGGGAGAAATTAGCTTAATTCCTCATTTGCACATCCCCACTCTAAAACGGGCCCCAGATAAGATATTTATCCTTATCCAGGAATGTCTTTGACTGGACTATCCATGTTAATTTTGCTGTTGCAATAACTACTATCCAAACATTTTGTACAGACTGAAGGTCTTTCACAGTAAACTTCAGAGCTTTGCAATATACTGATAACTGCAGGCACATACCCATGAATTCACCTCCTTCTATTGTGTCGTGGCTATTCTGAACAGAAGTGCTGTCACAGGTTGGAAGTTGAAACACACCTGACAAATAAAAAAAAAAAAAAAAAAAATCAGTTTTAGTTGAGTGTGGTTTTTGAGTGTGGATAGGAAAAAATGCACCTTTATATCCAAGATGTTAAAATTTTTTTTACTTTGACTAACACCCTAGGAACTAGGGATCAGACTTAAAGGGGTACTCCGATGCTGGGCAATCGGAACAAATTGTTCTGAATGCTTAGAGCCAGCGTCTGGGATTGTGATGTTATGGCCTCACCCCCTAGTGACCGCCTCGCCCCCTCCCATACTTACATTGAGGGGGCGTGACGTCACGAGCCCCAACGCTGGCTATAAGCAATCGGAAGAATTTGTTCTGAACGCTCAGTACCGGAATACCCCTTTAAATATGTGATTGCCACCTAGTAAGTTTCACTCGGACATTATAGAGGCACTAGTCCCGGCTCAACCATGGGTCTATAGAGCGTGACTGATAGTATGGAATTGATGTGATCATTAGAACTGCAGATCAGAATGCAACTAGTGGATGAAAAATTATTGCAAAAGTGTACCCAATTAAGAATGCATATGAAACTTACCTGAACCAAGAACATACTTTATGTACACATATCCTTATGTGAATTTCAAATAGTAGGAATACAAAGGTTTGGTTTGAAAACCACTTGGCAAAGAAGAGTGCACCAGACTCCAATGCCTAATCACTATAGGGGAGATTTATCAAAACATGTCCAGGAGAAAAGTTGCCCTGTTGCCCATAGCAACCAATCAGATCGCTACTTTCATTTTTAATAAGGCCTCTGCAAAATGAAAGAAGCAATCTGATTGGTTGCTATGGGCAACTGGGCAACTTTTCCTCTGCACAGGTTTTGATAAAACTCCCCCAATATATCCCGACACCCTGGTACTTAAGGACCCAGGACGTACCTGTACTCCTGTGGGAATTTCAGGGATATCGATCAGCAAGAACCTCGCACAAATGCCCAGGGGGGGTCATCAGACACCCCCCTCCTATGAATTCACACCGGCGATTTGCAGCAATTCCGGGTCATACGGGTCTCCGGTGACCTGGAAAATAAGGGGGATCGGGGTTGTCCAAGACACCCACGGTCCCCCTGAAGGGATAGGAGTGAGGGGGCAGGGGTGCCAGCCCTCCAATCCCTGCTATTGGTTTTCTAGAAGCGAAGGACCAATAGCAGATCGAGGGCGGGGTGAGTTTACCTTTGGTATCTATCGTTCTGCCCACCCACAATAGGCCGGGCAGAAGGAGGAAACCGACTAGGACCGGTGCTGAAGCCCAATTATCTATCAGCGGCGGCAGCTGGCGGAGATCGGAGGCAAAAGAGGACGGTGATGCGGCTCCCTGGATCCTACAGAAGACGGTGAGTTGCCTAGCAACCTCTGGAGGGCTACAGTTTGGAGACCACTATGAAAAGGAAAAGGAAAAGTTGGGGGCTACACCAGCCTGTTAGTGTAACATATTTATTTTTTTTACACTAAGATGCCGATGTTGCCCTTTACTTTTTATTTTCACAAGCGGTAATAGAAAAAAAAAAAAGACAGACTCAAAATTTGTAACGCAATTTCTCCTGAGTGCGGAAATACCCCATATGTGGGTGTAAAATGCTCTGCGGATGCACAATAAGGCTCAGGAGTGAGCGTGCACTGTGTACATTTGAGGCATAAATTGGTGATTTGCACAGGGGTGGCCGATTTTACAGCGGTTCTGACATAAACGCAAAAAAATTAATACCCACATAATACCAACACCCCCATTTTGGAAACTACACCCCTCATGGAACGTAACAAGGGGTATAGTGAGCCTTAACACCCCACAGGTGTTTGATGAATTTTCATTAAATTTGGATGGGAAAATGAAAAAAAAATAATGTTTCACTAAAATACTGGTGTTACCCTAAATTTTTCATTTTCACAAGGGAAATTGGAAAAAAGCCCTGCAAAGTTTGTAACCCCATTTCCTCTGAGTAAGAACATACCCCAAATGTGGATGTAAAGTGCTCTGCGAGCAAACTACAATGCGGAGAAGGAGCGCCATTGGGCTTTTGAAGAGAAAATTTGTCCGGAATTGAAGGCCACGTGTGTTTACAAAGCCCCCATAGTGCCAGAACAATGCCCCCCCCCCATGTGACGCCATTTTGGAAACTACATCCCTCATGTAATGTAATAAGGGGTACAGTGAGCATTTACAACCCACAGGTGTCTGACAGATTTTTGGAACACTGGTCCGTGAAAATGAAAAATGTAATTTTCCATTTGCACAGCCCACTGTTCCAAAGATCTGTCAAACGCCAGTGGGATGTAAATAATCCCTGCACCACTTATTAAATTATGTGAGGGGTGTAGTTTGCAAAATGGGGTCACATGTGGGGGGGGGGGCAATGTTCTGGCACCACGGGGGGGTGCTTTGTAAACGCACATGGCCCCTGACTTCCATTCCAAACAATTTCTCTTTCCAAAAGCTCTATAGCACTCATCCTCTTCTGAGCATTGTAGTGCGCCAGCAGAGCACTTGACATCCACAAATGGGGTATTTTTATACTCAGGAGAAAGTGACCCCCAAAATTTGTGACCCCATTTCTTCTATTACCCTTGTAAAAATTTAAAAGTGGGGAAAAAAATGCATTTTAGTGAAAAAACATTTTTTTTTTCCATTTACATATCCAAATTTGACAAAAAGTCGTCAAACACCAGTGAGGTGTTAAGGCTCACTGTACCCCTTGTTACGTTCCTTGAGGGGTGTAGTTTCCTAAATGGTATGCCATGTGTGTTTTTTTTTATGCTGTTCTGGCACCACAGGGGCTTCCTAAATACAACATGCTCCCCAAAAACCATATCAGCAAAATTTGCTTTCCAAAAGCCAAATGTGACTCCTTCTGTTCTGAACATTGTAGTGCGCCAGTAGAGCACTTGACGTCCACACATGGGGTATTTCCATACTCAGGAGAAAATTACCCCAGAAATGTGTAACCCCATTTCTTCTATTACCCCTTGTAAAAATTTTACATTTTAGTGAAAAAAATTAATCATTTACACATTTAACTTTAACGAAAAGTCCTCAAACACCTGTGGGGTGTTAAGTCTCATTGTACCCCTTGTTACGTTCCTTGAGGGGTGTAGTTTCCAAAATAGTATGCCATGCCCCCCAAAAACCCTTTCAGAAAAACTCACTCTACAAAATCCCACTGTCGCTCCTTCCCTTCTGAGCCCTCTACTGCGCCCGCCGAACACTTGATATACACATATGAGGTATTTCCTTACGAGAGAAATTGGGTTACACATTTTAGGAAGATTTCACTCCTTTTACCACTTGTAAAAATTCTAAAATTGGGTCTACAAGAACATGCCAGTGTAAAAAATGAAGATTTTGAGTTTTCTCCTTCAATTTGCAGCTATTCCTGTGAAACACCTAAAGACTTAACTAACCTTTTAAATGTCATTTTAAATACTTTGAGGGGTGCAGTTTTTTTTTATAATGGGGAAATGTATGGGGTATTTCTAATAAGAAGGCCCTTCAAATCCACTTCAAAACTGAACTGGTCCCTGAAAAATTTCGATTTAGAAATCTTTTTGAAATATTGGAAAATTGCTGCTATATTTTGAAGCCCTCTGATGTCTTCCAAAAGTAAAAACATGTCACCTTTATGATGCCGACATAAAGAAGACATATTGTATATGTGAATCAATATATCATTTATTTGGAATGTTAATTTTCCTGATAAGCAGAGAGCTTCAGAGTAAAAAAAAAAAAATGCTAAATGTTAAATTTTTTTTTAAATAAAATTTGGTTATTTTTCCATAAGAAATTATGCAAGTATTGAAAAAATTAGTAGAATATGTCATGAAAAAATTATCTCGGTATCAGAATGAAAGGTAAAAGCATCCCAGAGTTATTAATGCTTAAAGTGACAGTGGTCAGATGTGCAAAAAATGTCCAGGTCCTACACTGAAAATTGGCTGGGTCCTTAAGGGGTTAAATTTGATTTAAAACTAAAAAATAATAATTGGCATCATCGATACTTGACTCTCTCCTTGAGTCTGGTGAAAGCAGTGAAGAGGACACAGAGACACAACAGAAGAAGAAGGATATTAAGATAAGGAATGAAGTAGTAGCAACCTTCTGAGTTGATGTTAGGCTACTTTCACACTGCCTTTATGATACTGCAGTGTGACGGGCAACAGGGGAGCAGTCTTTTTCTCCAACTATTTCTGTTAAAAAACCACGGGTCCCGACAGCACCCCCATAATAGTAAATGGGAGCCGCCAGGACCAGTTGTTGCCCCTTGCTCCCTGTCCCGAGAACAGCCGTTAAAGTCACAAAAAAAAAACATTTAACAACTGCGACTTGCCTTACCTAAGCAACTTCTAGTTTTCACTTTGCAGAAGTCACATATTTATGATGTGTGAATGTCGCATGTAGGCAAAAAAAAAGTCACAAGTCACAGACTTTTGTGTGCATAAAGCTCAGCTCCCCAGCCACCCGGCCAAATCTACCACCCGCCCGCTAGCTAGCTGTTGCAAGACTAAAAAAAACAAGCATGAGGACATACTGGGAGTTGTAGTCTTGCAACAGCTAGTGGAGGGGTGGTAGATGCTGGTGGGTGGTAGATGCTGGCGGGTGGCCAGGGGGTACCCTCCCCCTATGTTGACACGGTAACTATAGTGACACTGAGGGACGTGCCTCCCACAGGCCGCGTGATAACGGAATTGGACGTCATCACCCAGCGCCGCATCGTGCATTTATACTGAGCGAGGATCGACTTTTGCATAGGCTGACAGCTGAGGAAGGTGGACATGCCAAAATGCGTCCTGTACCCCTATCTGTAATATGGTTATTAAATTTACAAATTGAAGTTAGGTCTGGAGACATTAAAATATGCCATCTAAAGTGCTTCTTAAGTTTGACATCAAGAGTTATACCAGAATTCATTCACTTCATCTTCTCACCAGCCTATTCTTTCATTTACAGGTATGTCATCATTCATTTCTTGAACAACGACCACCATCATTTGTTCTCACCACTGCATATCTGTTTAGCTGTATTTAAATAATCAACCTGGTATGTCACTCATCTTGTGATTGTGTACTCCCATTCCCCCATCATTGCATTGTCATGATTATTTCTTACTGTTATCTGGCTAGTGTTTTTATTTTGTTTGATCACAATTTATTTCCCCTGAGTGATCCCAAACTGTTTATTTTTTCTTAACTTTACTCCCCAAACTTTATTGCTCCCCACCCATTTTCACACCTGATTGAACTCCTTTGCCAATTCTCTGGCTTACCCTAGCACTATATATCAGAGGCTATAGGTCTGTTAGACCTTAGGTCTGGAGACATTAAAATATGCCATCTAAAGCTGCTATCTAAAGTGCTTCTTAAGTGTGACATAAAGAATTATACCAGAATAGAACCAGAAGGGAACAAAAGGGAACTAACATTATAACTACAAAAGTCACTCTTTTTCTGAAAAAACAAACAAAAAACAAACATGTACTCACTTATTACTTACTTATTGCAATACATTTTCTCTTATATCCCCCACCGATTTCTCCAGTGGACTCTATATACATCTGTCCATGCCTCCTTCCCTCACCTATGTATTGCTCGCATGCACTGCTCACCATCATAAACCACCCAAAGTCACCTCATTCCATGGTACAGCACAGAAGTCGCTTCATCACTTCACCCAGCCATCTGCTCTCCCTCTTCTTTCTTCTGCTTTTAGCTGCTGGGGACATGGCTACTAACTAGGGATCGACCGATATCAGTTTTTTAGGGCCGATACCGATAACTTATACCGATAATTCGGTATAAGTTATCGGCTATTTAACCCCCTGCGACACCGCTGCAGATCATTGATTTAAAGCGGGCGCTTTAAATCAATGATCTGCAGTGGCTTTTGCGGGGCCATAGGCCGCCGCCACCACCCGCTTCTCTCCCCTACCTGCCAGGGTGCTCCGGGCCATCCATCCATCGTTCCTGTAGTGTCCGGGGGCGTTCCGGGTCGAGGGTGGTCCGGTCCGGGCTGTCCTTCTCCGGCGGGCCTCTTCTCCACTCTGGGCAGGCTCCGGCCTAGTACGCTGCATAGACGTCGCTGCGCAGTGACGCCCGTGCGAAGCGACGCACCTGACGTCACGGCGTAGCGGCGTCTATGCAGCGTACTAGGCCGGAGCCTGCCCTGAGTGGAGAAGAGGCCCGCCGGAGAAGAAGGACAGCCCGGACCGGACCACCCTCCACCCGGAACGCCCCCGGACACTACATGAAGGAAGGATGGCCTGGACCACCCCCATTACGGGTAAGTTTAATTTTTTTATTCACTCGGAGGGAGGGGAGGGGCCCGACTGGTATAGCGGTATGGGAAAAAATCCATACCGGTATACCGCCTAGCATCACGGTGGGGGGTGCGACGCGGTGCGGTGGGTCGGAGGTGCGGTGCGGCGGGTCGAGGGGGTGGTGGTCGCGGTGCGGTGGGGGCGGTGCGGGGGGCGGGGCATTATCGGCTTATCGGCAAAATAATTGCCGATACCGATAATGCCCAAAATCGTGATTATCGGCCGATAATATCGGCCATACCGATAATCGGTCGATCCCTACTACTAACCCTGGCCCACCTTTCACGAATATTTGCTCTACACTACTTGCCTCTTGCGGAACCACTACAAACTTTAACTGCGCTCTCCAAAACTCTCGATCTGTGTGCAATAAGCTCACCCAGATTCATGACTTATTTCTCACTAATTCTGTTAATCTGCTGGCTCTCACAGAAACATGGATACAACCTTCTGACACTGCTTCTCTCGCTGCTTTATCTTATGGTGACCTTCACTTTTCCCATACCCCTAGATCTGACACCAGATATCGTGGAGTTGGGGTGCTTCTAGCCCAACAATGCACTTTTCAAGTCATCCCCCCATTACCCTCCCTCACATTTCCCTCTTTTGAGGTCCACACCCTCAGGCTCTTCCGCACATTGTCTCTCAGAGTGGCGGTCATCTATCGTCCTCCTGGTTCTCCCCAAATGTTCCTGGATCATTTTGCCACCTGGCTCCCTCACTTTCTTTCCACATAAACACATACACTCATCATGGGTAATTTTAATATCCCCATTGATACCCCAATCTCCTCTTCTGCCTCTCAGCTTCTGTCTCTAACCTCCTCCTTTGCCCTTTCACAGCTTACTGACTCTCCCACACACAAGGATGGGAATACACTGGACTTGATCTTCTCTAGACTTTGCTCTGTCTCTAAATTCACTAATTCTCCTTTTGAGCTCTCTGACCACAACCTTCTCTCTTTCTCTATCAGTAACTCCTATCCTCTTCCAGACACTCCAACCTTGTACACTTACAGAAACCTGCGTGCCATAAACACTAGTCAATTTATAGACATTCTACAATCTTCACTATCACCAATCTCTTCTCTCTCCTGCCCTAATCTAGCAGCCAAACATTGCCATGACACCCTAAAGTCTACCCTGGATCAAATGGCACCCTCTAAAACACGAACCTCCCGACACAGACGGCAGCAACCCTGGCACACGCTAATAACCCGCTTTCTCAGGCGATGCTCTAGGTGTGCTGAACGTCTGTGGAGGAAAACTAAGACTTCTTCAGACTATCTGCACAATAAATTCATGCTTAAATCCTATTACTCCGCTCTTCATGTCGCCAAACAAACATATTTTACCTCCCTCATCTCCTCTCTAACAACCCAAAACATCTTTTTGACACGTTCAACACTCTCTTTCGGCCTAATGTACAGACCCCAATCACTGATCTCTGTGCTTAAGACCTGGCCAAATACTTCAAAACTAAAATCGATGACATTCGTGATGAAATCCTCTCCCAGTCCCCTAAAAGTTCTGATCCAATTCCCAGCCACGTCTCCTCTTCATTACTCTCAGTTTTGAGCCTGTAATGGAGGATGAGGTTTCCAGGCTCCTTTCCTCCGCCCGCCCCACTACCTGCTCTAGTGACCCCATGCCTTCACATCTCATCCAGTCTCTCTCTCCTGCTATCAGCTGTCACCTAACTAAAATCTTTAACCTCTCCCTCTCTTCTGGGGTCTTTCCCTCCTCCTTCAAACACTATCATAACCCCACTATTGAAAAAAACATCTCTGGACCCGTCCTGTGCAGCCAACTATCGACCCGTCTCAAATCTCCACTTTATCTCCAAACTCCTGGAACGCTTTGTCTACTCCCGCCTTATCCGCTATCTCTCCGAGAACTCTCTCCTTGACCCCTTACAGTCTGGTTTCCGCTCCCTTCACTCCACAGAAACGGCCCTAACCAAAGTCACTAACGATCTTCTGATGGCCAAATCAAATGGCAATTTCTCTTTACTGATTCTCTTGGACCTGTCTGCGGCTTTTGACACTGTGGATCCCCAACTCCTCCTCAGTAGTCTCCGCTCCATCGGTCTCAAGGACTCTGCTCTCGCCTGGTTTTCCTACTATCTCTCTGGCCGCTTCTTTAGCATCTCGTTTTCTGGCTCTACTTCTTCTCCTCTTCCCCTTACTGTCGGGGTTCCCCAGGGATCGGTCCTGGGTCCTCTACACATCCCCCATTGGAAAAACAATCAGTAGATTTGGTTTCCAGTACCCACTCTACGCTAATGACACCCAACTCTATACCTCCTCGCCAACATCACCCCTGCACTCCTACAGAATACCAGTGACTGTCTCTCTGCTGTCTCAGGCATCATGTCCTCTTTATATCTGAAACTAAATCTTTCTAAAACAGAACTTCTTGTCTTTTTTCCATCAACTGATACTGTACATAACCCTGACATTTCCATCTCGGTGTGTGGTACTACCATAACTCCCGGGCAGCAGACTCGCTGTCTTGGAGTTATACTTGACTCTGATCTGTCTTTCACTCCCCATATTCAGTCTCTTTCACGTTCTTGTCACCTGCATCTCAAAAACATTTCAAGAATCCGCCCATTTCGCACTACTGAAACTGCTAAAACTCTCATTATTGCTTTGATTCACTCCCGCCTGACTACTGTAACTCTTTACTATTAGGCCTTCCTTTCTCAAAACTCTCCCCTCTCCAGTCCATCCTTAATGCAGCAGCCAGACTCCTCTTCCTCTCCAGCCGCTACACCGACGACTCCTCCCTGTGCCAGTCACTACGCTGGTTACCAATTCAGTCCAGAATACAGTACAAAATCCTCAGTCTCACACACAAAGCTCTCCACAATGCTGCACCTCCCTACATCTCCTCTCTCATCTCCGTCTACCATCCTACACGTTCTCTCCGATCTGCTAATGATCTCACACTAACATCTATAATCCGAACTTCTCACTCCCGTCTACAAGACTTCACTCGTGCTGCACCGGTTCTTTGGAATGCTATCCCTCAATCCCTCAGACTCAACAACAAAATCCATAGTTTCAAACGTGGCCTAAAAACACATCTCTTCAGACAGGCCTATAACAGTCTCTAATTGGCCCCAACATATCCCCAACATATCCCCAACATATCCCCAACATATCCCCAACATATCCCCAACATATCCCCACACTTCTTGTTTGAATAGTTATCGTGTAATTTTATGTCTGATACTTGTCTTTGTTTGTACCCCATAATTGTAAGCGGTGCGGAATCTGTAGGCGCTATATAAATAAATTAATTAAAAAGTATCAGTGGTGAGTGTTGGGTATCATTCTTCCCTCACAGATCTCTAATTTGACCTGCCATAGATTAACACACAGATTAGCTCCATTTAATGCCAAACGCAAACTTAACATGGCAGTGACAGAGGCTGTCACTTATTTGTTTTTAAAAGACAAAAACAAATGTGCACTATAGAAATGGCAAAAATGATTCCCAATTGAACTACCTGGACACAGACTTCAATGCAAAACCTATAACAGAATACACGGGGTGGGGGAAAAAAACAAAAACACAGAAACACACACAAAAAACTATGTGAACCTACCAGTGCATTGATCAATGAAGGTTAGGGACATGGGTTTGTATATTTATCTAGATGCAAATCATAAAATGTTGCAGTATCTTGTAATACCTTTTTTATTGGACTAACAGCATTTTGTAGAGACAAGCTTTCGGGATTCCTCCCTTTATCAAGTCCAAAGCAAATAAAGAGATAAAAGGGAGGAATCCCGAAAGCTTGTCTCTACAAAATGCTGTTAGTCCAATAAAAAAGGTATTACAAGATACTGCAACATTTTATGATTTGCATCTGCATCACTGGACTAATACGGCTACTCAAATTTACCATATTTATCCATCAAGCTATGTTCATACACATTAATTGGGGCAAATTTTTGAGTTATAGGACATCAAAAAAAAACTATTAATCTAAATAAAAACAAAATTACTGCCAATTCCCACTCACTTTACAGATGTAATACGAGTCAAAAATTTCACCTTTTTTGGAATGTCTCTTGCACATTTTGGGGGCTGTTTTCATCTAAAAAATGGTTGGTTTGCATGTTTAATAACAGCAATTCATAAAAAAACGGAAAAAAAATGGCAAAAGGGACATGATAAATTGCTACTTTTTGAGGCTGGACATACAAAACAGAAAACTGGGTGTGCAAACAGCCTCAGACTAGCAAAATAAATGTGAAAGCACTGCACATGATACGTGAAGGAGCAGGAGCTTCAGTTGATCACTGAGAACACATAATAACAGAGACCCAGCCAAGAACAAGCTAATTATATACTCTTTAACTCCCTAAGGCATCCAGGTGAGAAAATAGAAGGGCTTAATAATGAAAAAAAAACAGCTTCACAACACTAAGCAAAAACAACATATATAAAAATTTGTTGTCCTGACTGTATTCTAATCTAGAAGGTAAACCTCTATTTTCCAAGGTAAAAAAATTAATAAATAAAAAAAACTCTACATGTGCTGTTCACAATCAGGGTTACACTTACACCACAGGCTTCTGGTTTACAGACATTCCAAAAGGGCTCGTCTTTTCTGTATACGTATGCTAGCATGAGCCTTTGTTCACACAATGATTTATTTCTTGCACCCCATGTACTGTATATTTCTAAGGAAGGGATAAATAAAAGTGAGCTTGGGACCTTTAACCCGTAAGGGACACAGGGCGTACAGGTACGCCTTTGCTCTCGAGTCCTTAAAGGGGTACTCCGGTGGAAACCTTTTTTCTTTTAAATCAACTGGTGGCAGAAAGTTAAACATATTTGTAAATTACTTCTATTAAAAAATCTTAATCCTTCCAGTACTTATTAGCTGCTGAATGCTACAGAGGAAATTCCTTTCTTTTTGGAACACTGATGACATCACGAGCACAGTGCTCTCTGCTGACATCTCTGTCCATTTTAGCAACCATGCATAGCAGATGCATAGCAGATGTATGCTAAGGGCAGCATGGTGGCTCAGTGGTTAGCACTGCTGCCTTGCAGTGCTGGGGACTTTTATTCAAATCCCACTAAGGACAACAATAAATAAAGCGTTATTATAATAACGTCAGCAGAGAGAACTGTGCTCGTGATGTCTTCAGAGAGCATTCCAAAAAGAAAAGAATTTCCTCTGTAGTATTCAGCAGCTAAAAAGTACAGGAAGGAAGGATTAAGATTTTTTAATAGAAGTAATTTACAAATATGTTTATCTTTCTGCCACCAGTTGATTTAAAAGAAAAAGGGTTTTCAATGGAGAACCCCTTTAAGGACGCAGGGCGTACATGAAAGTCCTGCAGTTTTCCAGTCACCGCCGCTCGCTGGGCAGTGACCAGAACGAGATGCCTGCTGAAATCATGCAGCAGGCATCCCATGATATCGCCGAAGGGGGTCTAGAGAAATTTGCAATGATTCCAGGTCATATGGGTCTCTGGTAAACTGATGACCCGGAAAAGGAGGTTGATCGGTGGTGTATGACACACCGCCAATCACCCTCTGTACTGTACTGGGAGGTGGCAGTGATGCCATCCCCCAAGAGAGCTGCGATTGGCAGTCGGCACCAAACAACAAGCAGCACACACCAATGAAAGTTTTCCCGCACATACACCACCCACCTTCCCCCCAATAGAGTAGGGAACGTATTCAGCGGAGGAGGCATATGCCTTACTTGCTTCATGGGTAAGGGCACAGGTCTCACCACTAGGTGAGATGATAAATCACCAAGGTGGCGGAGACGCAGCCATGCGAGGACGCAAACCTCCCTTGCTACTGAGCCTGTGCCCCATACTAGTACGAGTCCCCTTGGCGCTCGTACTAGTCAGACCACCCCAGCCTAGTTTACTGGTGACCCCTTCAAGTGAACTTGTCTGGACTGAGCCAGCGGACCATGAGCTGTGAATTCTGAGTTTGTTGGCGACTTAGGAATCAAGATTGAAATTGTCGGGTTCACTGAAATTGACATTTTTTTTTTTTTTAGAGACAACTTTGTCAATCTAAATGGTTGACCAGACGAACCTGTACGCCCAACAGTTTGTCGACGCAAACAAGGGATCCTTTTTAGCTAGGCCCAATGGCTGGTCCCAGTCAATGCAGCCGCAATGAAGGCATTTTTGGGAGTCGTGCTGCATATAGGCCTAGTTAAAAAACCCAGTGCAAGGCAATACTGGAGTGGAGACGTCCTTTACCAGACCCAACTCTACAGTATGGCTATGACACATCCCCGGTTCGAGGCCATTCGGAAAGGTTTGCATTAAGCTGAAAATGTGGCATGTCTCCCCCAAAGAGATCCCACTTATGACCGCCTGTACAAAAATCTGGCTGGCCAGTCATCAATCACTTTGGGGCCAAATTTTGGGAAGTCTATGTCCCTGGAAGGGAGGTCTCTATTGATGAGACTCTCATCAGGTTTAAAAGAGGTACTCGGTGGAAAATATATATCAACTGGTACTTGAAAGTTAAACAGATTTGTAAATTACTTCTATTTAACAAAACTTTATATTTCCAGTACATATCAGTTGCTGTATACTACAAAGGAAGTTGAGTTGTTCTTTTCTGTCTGACCACAGTGATCTGTGCTGACACCTTTTGTCTGTGTCAGGAACTGTCCTGAATAGGAGCAAATCCCCATAGTAAACCTCTCCTGCTCCAGACAGTTCCTGACACGGACAGAGGTGTCAGTATAGTGCACTGTAGTCCGACATTTAAAAAAAAAAGCTATACAACTTCCTGTGCAGCATACAGCACTCCTATTTAAAAATCTTAATCCTTCCAGTTCTTAGAAGTAATTTACAAATCTATTTAAACTTTCCGGCACCAGCTGATTAGAAAAAAAAAAATTTTTTCACTGAAGTACCCCTTTAAGCCAATATATTCCCACTAAGCAGCGAGGTATGGCCTGAAGATGTATAAACTTTGCGAGAGTAGCTCAGTGTACACTTGCAAGTTTAGTGTGTATGAGGGACGAGATTCCCGTCTTGGCCCCCCAGAATGTCCCCCCCCCCCCCAATTTGGGTGTTAGCGGGAAAATAATTTGGGAAATTTTGCACCCATTGCTGGATAAGGGTTTACTTGTATAACTTTTATACTAGTATTCCTCTTTTCACATACCTCGCCGCCAGATCCAAGGTCGCTTGTGGGACAGTGTGGAAGAATGAAAGAGGCCTCCTGACCTATCCCCCTCCAGACACCTATCCCTAGTGGTGAAACATGTGCCCTTACCCATGAAAACCTGTTGCTGGTTAGGTTTAAGTACAAGAGAGATTTCTTTTTGCTGACCATAATTCATGGTAACTGCTGCACCTCTGTCCCTGTGCGAGGTAGCACAACAATGGTCCTCAAGCACCATTGTATTCTGGACTACAATCGGTATATGGGGGCAGTTGATCTCTCTGATCAAGTCCTAAAGCAATATACCATTCGGAAAATTAGGACATGGTACAAGAAAGCTGTAGTCTACATGGCACAACTCTTTTGTACTGTCCCAGTACACTGGCAACACAGGGACATACCTTCCGTTCCAAGAGGAAGTTCTAAAAAGCCCTTATCTTTGGCGACTGTGAAAGAGCGGGCCAGGCCAACACTTTCCAGGTGAGGTCCCCAAAACTGGAAAGAAGGGACGATCCCAGAAAAAATGCAAAGTCTTCCCCCAATTATCCGGGCTTCTGCATTAAAGATTGCTTCTGGAAGTATCACACTTCCATAGAGTACTAAAATTATAATCTTTTTCCCTCATTTTAATTTCCCAGAATTTTACTCCAATGTACCAGTCCAGAGTATAATGTCTTCCAAATTTTAAACCCAAACAACGCTCAAAAAAAACCGAACTCTTTCATAATACCCATGATAACATCCCTTTTTTGTCATGAGTCACAGGGTCAATATCATTGGGGGTTTGCATGTTGCCTTAAAGGAGTTCTCCAACTGAAATCTTTTATCCCCCGCTGTGCCCGAGCTGTAAAACTATACATAATAAACTTTCACTTACCTGCCTACAATCCCCCGTTGTTCCGATATTGCCGCCCGTGCTCTGGTCCCTGTCAGCTTCCTCTTCCTGCGGGTCGGTGACTTCACTCTGCGCTCAGCCTATCAGTGGCCGCGACGGGACATTGCTGCGGCCGCTGATAGGCTGAGCGCAGAGTGAAGTCACCGATCCGCAGGAAGTGGAAGAGACCGGGATCGGAGAACTGGACAGCGATATCGGAAAAACAGGGGATCGTAGGCAGGCAAGTGAAAGTTTATTATGCATAGTTTTACAGCCCGGGCACAGCGGGGGTTAAAAGTTTTAGCTTTGAGAACTCCTTTAAATGTACTGTGCTCTCGCCCCACCTGAGCGGTGTGCGCATTTGAAATAACAGGATAGGGATGGCCAGAGACATCACATTCTGAGAATGATGATTCAGAGCATAGGGTTTGGGCGGACATTACTTTTACTTTTGGCTATATTCTGGGTCATTATTCTGGGAACATAATTGGCATATCAGCAGTAAAATTGAAATTTTCATTTTCCCCAAACTACACTTCATCCATTCCTGGAAAATAAATTTAGGGAACACCAGTACGTTCCTAATGTCCACTTAACCCCTATACACCTTCCCAAGGGCTTGTACTTTCTGTAATAGGCTTACATATGGATGTTTCTTTTTTTATTTCCCTCTGAATGTATGTGACTGTCAGTTAGGTCAGTGCGAAACATAGGCCTCAAATGCCTCTCTCTCATGAGCCCTGTCGTATTTCCGCACAACAATTTGGAGTCACATTTTAGTTGTTCACAGAATGATGAAGCAGAGCAAAGGTTGAAATTGCAATTTTCCCAAAGTACCCTTCCTCCATTCCTGTAAAATAAATTTAGGAAACACCCATGCGTTCAAAATGTCCTGATATGCCATACGCCTCATATGCAAACAGACCTCTGACTTCTGAGCGTTGTTGTTCCCCTGCCCAGCACGTTACCGGATATGTGGATGTATTTTCAGAGTCAGAAGAAACAGCCCTCCAAAATTTGTTATCCAATTTCTCCCATTACCCTTTGTGAAAAGGATAAAAATCTGGTAACACCACCCTTTTAGTGTAAAAAAATCTAATTTTTCATTTTTATGGCCCACTGTTCAGAAAACCTATGAGGTGTAAAATACTCACAGTACCACTTATTACGTTCCTTGAGGGGTTTAGTTTCAACATTGTGGTCATTTGCCGGGGATTTGTATTTAGATTTTATGTCAGAACCTCTGCCATTGCAGTGGAAATCACCACTTTAGGCCTCATATCTCATCGGTGCCGTTTCACTCCTAAGCCCTGTTTTGCACCTATAGAGTGCTTAACATCCACATATGGGGTATTTCCTTAATCTGGAGAAATTGAGCTACAAATTTTGTGGGGCTTTTTTTTTCTATTACCATTTGTGAAAATAAAAAAGAATTGTGGCAATACCAGCAATTCAGTGTTAAAAATCAAATTTTACGGCCCACTGTACAAAAGACCTGTGAAGTACTCACTGTGACTATTGTTACGTTCCTTGAGGGGTGTAGTTTCCAAAATGGTGTCACATGTGGGGGGTTTCTGCTGTTATGGCCCAATGTGGGCTTTCTAAATGCAACATGCCCCCCAAAAACCATGACCGCAAAATTTGCCATCCAAAATCCCACAGTTGCTCTTTCTCTCTTGAGCCATGTTGCTAGCCAAAAGAGCACTTTACATCAATAAATGAGGTATACTCAAGAGAAATTGGATTACAAATTTTGGGGGACTTTTTCTCCTTATACCCCTTGTACAAATGAAAATAAACATGGGGCAACAAACATTTTTCTCCTCCATAGAAAAAAATTGGAAATCTCAGCTCACCAGGGACTTGCGCGGCTACCTCCAGACAAGTAGAAAAAAGCAAAAAAGGCAGCAAGTAGAAGTAAAATGTCCGTCTTTATTCAGGGTTCTTCCTTAAAAGCCTTCACGGTGGCATACAAACAGTGAACATATCAAAAATAAGAAATATTGCACAACCCCCCCCCCCCCCCTATTTTTGATATGTTCACTGTTTGTCTGCCACCGTGAAGGCTTTTAAGGAAGAACCCTGAATAAAGACGGACGTTTTACTTCTACTTGCTGGCTTTTTTCTATTTTTCTCCTCCACTTTGCTGCTATTTCTGTCAAACACCTAAAGGGTTAAACTTTTTGAATGTCATTTGGAATACTTTGAGGGTGCAGTTTCTACAATGGGGTCATTTATGGGGTATTTTTCACAGAAAGCATACTTAGCTGGTCCTATTTTGAATTTTTCGTGAAAATCTGGAAAATTCCTGCTATACTTTGAAGCCCTTTGATGTCTTCAAAAAGTAAAAACATGTTAACCTTATGATGCCAACATAAAGTAGACATATTGTATATTTGAATAAATATATAATTTATTTGGTATGTCCATTTTCCTTACAAGCAGAGAGTTACAAAGTTAGAAAGATGCAAAATTTTCATGAAATTTTTGAATTTTTCACCAAGAAATGATGCAAGTATCTATGAAAATTTACCACTATGTTAAAGTAGAATATTTCACGAAAAAATCTCAGAATCAGAATGAAAAATTAAACCATCCCAGTTATTAATCCATAAAGTGACAGTGGTCAGATTTGCAAAAAAGGGCTGAGTTCTTAATGTGCAAATGGGCTGTGTCCTTGACCCTTTAATGACCACGGACATAAATGTATGTCCTGGTGCGGAAGAACTGCGCGCACCAGGACGTATATTTACGTCCTATACATGACTGCGACCATCGGAGAAATGCTCGGGTCATTCATGGCAGGTTCCGGCTGCTGATAGAAGCCAGGGACCCGCCCCCAATGGCCAACATCCGCGAATGTACGGATGTCCGTCATTAACCTCTCAGATGCCGTGATCAATGCAGATCACGACATCTGTGGCAGTGCGGCTACGGCTTTGGCTGATCTGATTGGCCTGCGGCACGGACGCGGGGATGAGAAAAGCTAACATGGCAGACAGAGGTTCCCTCACCTACCTCCGCAGCCTTCTGCACGGATCTGCCTTCCAGCAGACCAGAGCAGAAGATTGACGATAATACTGATCAGTGCTATGCACTAAGAAGAAAAATTAGAAAAATCCCTCCACCAATAAAAATGTAAATTGTCCCTTTTTCCCATTTAACCCCCAAAAATTTTAAAAAATAAAATAATTTGGTATCTCTGCGTGCATTTCTGAACTATTGAAATATAATGTTAACGATCACATATGGTGAACAGCGTGAACGTTAAAAAAAAGGCCAAAATTGCTGCTTTTTTGTCACATTTTATTCCAGAAATTTTTTTTTTAATATATTAAAAGTTATATATACACAATTGTGGTATCAATATAAAAAGTACAGATCATGGCACAAAAAATGAGCCCTCATACCGCTACTTAGACGGTAAATTGAAAAAGTTATAGGTAGTCAAAATAGAGGGATTTAAACATACTAATTTGATTAAAAAGTTTGAGATTTTTTAAAAGCGGTACAATAAAAGTAAAGTATGTAATCCTGGGTATCATTTTAATCATATTGACCCACAGAATAAAGAAAACATGTCACTTTTACTGTAAATTGTACAGCGTGAAAAAAAAAACCTTCCATAATTTGTAAAATTGTGGTCTCCTTTTCAATTTCCCCACACAAATAGTCTTTTTTTGGTTGCGCCATACGTTTTATGGTAAAATTTGTGATGTCATTACAAAGAACAACTGGTCGTGAAAAAACAAGCCCTCATACTCATCAGTGGATACAAATATAAAAGAGCTGTAATTTTTAGAAAGCAAGGAGGAAAAACTTTACACGCAAAAATAAAATTGGCCTGGTCCTTAACCCCTTAAGGACCAGGCCATTTTACACCTTAGGACCAGAGCGTTTTTTGAACATCTGACCACTGTCACTTTAAACATTAATAACTCTGGAATGCTTTTAGTTATCATTCTGATTCTGAGAATGTTTTTTCGTGACATATTCTTCTTTAACATGGTGGAAAATTTTTGAGGTAAATTGCATTCTTTCTTGGTGAAAAATCCCAAAATTTGATGAAAAAAATAGAAAATGTTTAATTTTTCTAACTTTGAAGCTCTCTGCTTGTAAGGAAAATGGATATTCCCAAAAAATTTTTTTTAAATTCACATATACAATATGTCTACTTTATGTTTGCATCATAAAATTGACAAGTTTTCACTTTTGGAAGACACCAGAGGGCTTCAAAGTTCAGCAGCAATTTTGCAATTTTTTAAAAAATTTTCAAACTCACTATTTTTCATGGACCAGTTCAGGTTTGAAGTGGATTTGAAGGGTCTTCATATTTGAAATACCCCATAAAAGACCCCATTATAAAAACTGCACCCCCCAAAGTATTCAAAATGACATTCAGTCAGTGTTTTAACCCTTTAGGTGTTTCACAGGAATAGCAGCAAAGTGAAGGAGAAAATTCACAATCTTCATTTTTTACACTTGCACGTTCTTGTAGACCCAATTTTTGAATTCTTACAAGGGGTAAAATGAGAAAATGTATACTTGTATTTGTAGCCCAATTTCTCTTGAGTAAGCACATACCTCATATGTCTATGTAAAGTGTTCGGCGGGCGCAGTAGAGGGCTCAGAAGCGAAGGAGAGACAAGGGGATTTTGGAGAGTACGTTTTTCTGAAATGGTTTTTGGGGGGCATGTCGCATTTAGGAAGCCCCTATGGTGCCAGAACAGCAGAAAAAAAAAAACACATGGCATACCATTTTGGAAACTAGACCCCTTGAGGAACGTAACAAGGAATAAAGTGAGCCTTAATACCCCACAGGGGTTTCACAACTTTTGCATATGTAAAAAAAAAAATTTACACTAAAATGTGTTTCCCACCAAATTTCACATTTTTGCAAGGGTTAATAGCAGAAAATACCCCCCAAAATTTGTAACCCCATTTCTTCTGAGTATGGAAATACCCCATGTGTGGACGTCAAGTGCCCTGCGGTCGAACTACAATGCTCAGAAGAGGAGGAGCGCCATTGAGCTTTTAAAGAGTGAATTTGTTTGGAATGGTAGTCAGAGGCCATGTGCGTTTACAAAGCCACCCGTGGTGCCAGAACAGTGGACCCCCCCCCCCAAATGTGACCCCATTTTAGAAACTACACCCCTCACAGAATTTAATAAGGGGTGCAGTGAGTATTTACACCCCACTGGCATTTGACAGATTTTTGGAACAGTGGGCTGAGCAAATGAAAAATTTTATTTTTCATTTTCACGGACCACTGTTCCAAAAATCTGGCAGACACCTGTGGGGCGTAAATGCTCACTGCACCCCTTATTACATTACGTGAGGGGTGTAGTTTCCAAAATGGGGTCACATGTTGGGGGGTCCATTGTTCTGGCACTATGGGGGCTTTGTAAACACACGTGGCCTTCAATTCCGGACACATTTTCTCTTCAAACTCCCAATGGCGCTCCTTCTGTTCTGAGCATTGTAGTTCGCCCGCCGAGCACTTTGCATCCACATTTGGGGAATTTTCTTACTCAGAAGAAATGGGGTTACAAATTTTTGGGTGCTTTTTTCCTATTTTCACTTGTGAAAATGAAAAATTTAGGGTAACACCAGCATTTTAGTGAAAAAAAATAATTTTTCTCATTTTACCATCCAACTTTAATGCTCATTATACCCCTTGTTACATTCTGTGAGGGGTGTAGTTTCCAAAATGGGGTCACATGTTGGTATTTATTTTTTTTGCTTTTATGTCAGAATCGCTGTTAAATTAGCCACCCTTGTGCAAATCACCAATTTAGGCTTCAAATGTACATAGTGCGCTCTCACTCCTGAGCCTTGTTGTGCGTCCGCAGAGCATTTTACGCCCACATATGGGGTATTTCCGTACTCAGGAGAAATTGTGTTACAAATTTTGGGGGTCTTTTTTTCTCAGATCCAGGGAGCTTGCTGCACGACATCGTCGCCCGACGATCTCCGACGCCGAACGTCGCCCGCAGCCTCCGCAGATTGGTAAGTGGACTCCGGCGCCGGTCCTCTGTCGTTTCCCCGTTCTGCCCCGCCTACTGTGGAAAGTTATCCCCCCCCCCCGCCCCCGATCTGCTATTGGTGGTCGCGTCTAGATCACCAATAGCAGGGATAGGAGGGGTGGCACCCCTGCCACCTCACTCCTATCTCTTCAGGGGGATTGTGGGTGTCTTAGACACCCGTGATCCCCCTTATATTCCGGGTCACCATAGACCCGTAATGACCCGGAATCTGATGACCCCCCCCCCCCCCCTGGGCATTTGCAAGGGGTGCCTGCTGATAGATATCAGCAGTCACCCCGGTCCGGTCCCCCACGAGCGTACAGGTACGCCCTTGGTCCTTAAGTACCAGGGAGCAAAGACGTACCTGTACGCCCTTGGTCCTTAAGGGGTTAAAGGGGTAGTCCAGTGGTGAAAAACGTATCCCCTATCCTAAGGATAGGGGAAAAGTTTGAGATCGCGGGGGGTCCAACGGATGGGGCACCCTGCGATCTCTCTGTACGGGGGCCAGGCTCTCCAGCCAGATAGCGGGTGTCGACCACCGTACGAAGCGGCAGCAGACACTCCCCCTCAATACAGTGCTATGGCAGAGCCGGAGATTGCCGAAGGCAGCGCTCCGGCTCTGCCATAGAGTTGTATTGAGTGGGCGTGTCGGCCGTCGCTTCGTGCGGAGGTTGACACGCCCCTTTTCTGCGGGTTGTCGGGGCCCCGTAGAGTAGATTGCGGGGGCCCCAGCGGTCGGACCCCCCGCGATCTGCAACTTATCCCCTATCCTTGGGATAGGGGATAAGTTGTTCACCACTGGACTACTCCTTTAAGGTCAAAATGGGCTTGGTCCTTAAAGGGTAGCTCCCACCATCCTATTTTTTTTTCTGTCCCTGCCTATTGCCAATCTATCCCTAACCCCCTCCCTGCTTTTAATTTTTACTATATTAAAAATACTTTTGTCTGCCTGGCAGTGTGCTCACTACCAGGCAGACTTCCCTAGCAGGCACCACGTCACTGATGCCTGCTGGGGGGGGGACTCCCGCCCTTAGTTTATCTACACAGGGTGCCTCCAGCTGTTTCATCACTACAACTCCCAGCTTGCCCTGATATCTATTGCTTGTCAGGGCATGCTGGGAGTTGTAGTATTGAAACAGCTGGAGGCACCCTGTGTAGATAAACCATTAGTTACATGCGGCGCTAGTACACCACCCTCCCCCCCCTCCCCGCGCCATACCCCGTTCCCTCCATCACAACCCCCCCCCCCCCCCCAATTACACTTACTGCAGAGTCCGGCAGCGGGCGTGCAGGGACAGCAGCGGCGGCGGCAAGGCAGAGACTAGGCGGAGGCGGCGATGTGCGGGAGGAGTGGCCACCCAGCCAGTGGCCGGGGAGCCAATGCGCTCGCTCCCTGCCTGTCTGATTGACAGGCAGGGAGTGAGTGCAGGCTGAATGAAAAAGGACCGATGCCCGGCCGCATCGGTCCTTTTTCAGGCGTGACGTCACGCCAGGCTGCAGCCGGCCACTAGGAGGGAGACCCCTAGTGGCCGGTTTTCAAATGAAAATTAAACAATTTTAATAAAAAAAATAAAAATAAAAGTATATTAGAGATATGTTGTAGTACATAAGTACTACAACATATCAAAAAATAAAGTTGGTGACAGTGCCCATTTAAGAAGTTAAGGTATTAAACGAAATGTGTCATCATTTCTCATTTCCTATTAAAATATTTTTTATAATAAATGAATGTATGTGTACATTTGTGTGTTGCCAAGTGTACTGCATTTTTATTTATTATTGATAAATGTTTATACAGGGGCTACCATGTCTAAAACAAATCTCTAAACATAGAAACATAGAATGTGTCGGCAGATAAGAACCATTTGGCCCATCTAGTCTGCCCAATAATCTGAATCCTATCAATAGTTCCTGGCCCTATCTTATATGAAGGATAGCCCCGTGCATGTTTAAACTCCTTCACTGTATTTGCAGCAACCACAGGAAGTCTATTCCATGCATCCACTACTTACCATGCATAGTAAAGTAATACTTCCTGATATCACTTTTAAACCTTTGCTTCTCTAATTTAAAACTATGTCCTCTTGTGGTAGTTTTTCTTTTAAATATGCTCTCCTCCTTTACCATATTGATTCCCTTTATGTATTTAAAAGTCTATATCATATCCCCTCTATCTCTTATTTCCTCCAAGCTATACATGTTAAAGGGGGTATTCCAGGAAAAAACTTTTTTTATATATATCAACTGGCTCCAGAAAGTTAAACAGATTTGTAAATTACTTCTATTAAAAAAATCTTAATCCTTTCAGTACTTATGAGCTTCTGAAGTTAAGGTTGTTCTTTTCTGTCTAAATCCTCACTGATGACACCTGTCTCGGGAAACGCCCAGTTTAGAAGAGGTTTGCTATGGGGATTTGCTTCTAAACTGGGCGTTTCCCGAGAGAGTTGTCATCAGAGAGGATTTAGACAGAAAAGAACAACCTTAACTTCAGAAGCTCATAAGTACTGAAAGGATTAAGATTTTTTAATAGAAGTAATTTACAAATCTGCTTAACTTTCTGGAGCCAGTTGATATTTAAAAAAAAAAAATTTTTTTTCCTGGAATACCCCCAGGTCCTTTAACCTTTCCTAGTAAGTTTTATCCTGCAATCCATGAACTAATTTAGTAGCTCTTCTCTGAACTCTCTCTAGAGTATCTATATCCTTCTGGATATATGGCCTCCAGTACTGCGCACAATACTCCAATTGAGGCCTCACCAGTGTTCTGTACAGCGGCATGAGCACTTCCCTCTTTCTACTGCTTAAACGTCTCCTTATACATCCAAGCATTCAGCTAGTGTTTCCTGCTGCTCTATTACATTGTCTTCCTACCTTTAAGTCTTCTGAAATAATTACTCCTAAAGTCCTTTCCTCAGATACTGAGGTCAGGACACTGTCAAATATACTATAGTCTGCCCGAGGGTTTTTACGTCCCCAGGTGCATTATCTTGCACTTATCCACACAATTTCAGTTGTCAGAGTTCTGACCATTCTTCTAGTTTTCCTAAATCCTTTTCCATTTGGCGGATCCCGGTTACATATCTTTGTGTCATCAGCAAAGAGACATACCTTACCATTGAGAGCTTTTGTAACATCACTAATGAAGATATTAAACAAAATTGGTCCCAGTACAGATCCCTGAAGTACCCCACTGGTAACAAGACCTTTCTCTGAATATACTCCATTGACTACAACCCTCTGTTGTCTGTAATCAGCCACTGCCTAATCCACTCAACAATATAGGAGTCCAAGCTCAATTACTGAAGTTTATTGATAAGTCTTCTATGTGGAACAGTGTCAAAAGCCTTACTAAAATCTAGATATGTGATGTCTACTGCCCCTCTGCCATCTATTATTTTAGTCACCCAGTCAAAATAATTAGTAACATTTGTTTGACAATCTCCCTGAAGTAAACCCATGTTGTTATTCATCTTTCAATCCATGGGATTTTAGATGTTCCACAATCCTATCCTTTATTAGGGTTTCCATTAATTTCCCCACTATTGATGTCAGACTTACTGGCCTATTGTTGCTTGATTCCTGCCTACTACCTTTCTTGTAAATGGGCACAACATTTGCTAATTTCCAATTTTCCGGGAGGACTCCTGTTACCAGTGATTGGCTGAATAAATAAATATGTTAACAGTTTTGCTAGCTCACCACTAAGCTCTTTTAATAATTTTGGGTACATCCCATCAGGCCTCTGTGACTTATTTTTCTTCACTTTATAGAGGAAAAGATATAAAAAAAAATGTGGGAGCTCAACGTAAAAAGAGAAAACCTATACCTAGGATACTGCGTTGCACATACCCATGTGCCAAGAAAGAGTACTAATAGTGTAAAAAGGGGAGGCAGTCCTGCTAGGCTAGATCAGAGTAAAAGATATAAGGTCAGAAATTAGAAGAGAGAAAAAAGAAAACGTGTCTAAAATAGCATAAAATGATAACATTTATTTGGAAAAATGATGAGGTCTGCGGCAGGGCCCTTGTCGCAGACTGGTCACTAGATAAAATGGTTACAATGGTATAAAATGCTAAAAATATAAAATATGCACAGTGGTATTGCACTTCACTAATTGAAAAATGAGACAATGAAAGTGGGGCAATGGGACAGTGCAAACAGTATCTGTTTAGTTATACTGTAAAGTCATATTATAAGAGCCAGGATTAATCCAGATGAAAGTACATAGCAAAAAAGTTGATAATTCAATAAGGCAAATTTTCGGTAGCTCTGGAGCCTCCCAGATTGGGGCCCACTATAAACGTTTTTAGGTGCAGAGATACAGGCGATGCCCCCTCTACCCCGACGGCACGGGGACTGAATGCAAGAGGGCAATCACTATACAGTTCAAGCACTTAGTGCCTCTTACCGGCTACAGTGTGCACAGTCAGGTGAGTGCAGCTGTACTTGCGATCCGGATACCCGTCCCTCTGTCCCGGTGGCACGGGAGAAATGTAACAGTAACAGTCTTCCTGAACCTCCACCATTGAAAAAGGGGACGCAGTTCCCCGAAACGCGTCTGGTGTTAAGACAACCCTGCACATCATCTGAGACAATCGTTACCGCATTGCCGGTCCTCACCTACTCTCTCACCTGCTCCCCGTGCTGTCGGGGTAGAGAGGATACCTCCAGCGTTGCCATACGCTGCTACGACCGCTAGGCTTCACAGCGCTGCCACACGCTGCTTCCCAGCCATCATCTCCGACCCCCACACCGGATCATATCACCCCTCCTACATTTCTCCCGTGCCGCTGGGACAGAGGGACGTATATCCGGATCGCAAGTACAGCTGCACTCACTTGACTATGCACGCTGTAGCCGGTAAGAGGCACTAAGTGCCTGAACTGTATAGCAATTGCCCTCTTGCATTCAGTCCCCGTGCCGTCGGGGTAGAGGGGGCATCGCCTGTATCTCTGCACCTAAAAACGTTTATAGTGGGCCCCAATCTGGGAGGCTCCAGAGCATATTTTATATTTTTAGCATTTTATACCATTGTAACCATTTTATCTAGTGACCAGTATGCGACAAGGGCCCTGCCGCAGACCTCACATCATTTTTCCAAATAAATGTTATCATTTTATGCTATTTTAGACACGTTTTCTTTTTTCTCTCTCTTCTAATTTCTGACTTTATATCTTTTACTCTGACCTAGCCTAGCAGGACTGCCTCCCCTTCTTACACCTATAGAGGAAAAGGTTCTACGTTTGCTGTCACACGCATCAAACGATTGATTAATCTTCCTCCCTAATGGAGGTCCTTTTCCTTCTTTTTCTTCTGTAAAAACTGAACAGAAGTGTCCATTAAGGCATTCGGCTAGCCTTTTGTTATCTTCTGCATATCTTCCTGCCTGTTTTTAATTTAGTTATGCCTTGTTTTAATTTCCCTTTTTCATTGATATATCTGAAGAATGTCTGATCCAGTTTTTTCACAGACTGAGCTAGTTTTTCTTCTGCCTGCACTTTAGAAGTTAATATAACTTGTTTGGCCTCTTTCTGCCTTTTCTTTTAGATTTCCCTATCTTCATTGCTCTGGGATGTTTTATAATTACTAAATGCTAACTTTTAGGTTTTTATGACTTTGGCCACAGTGGTCTCTTCCCTTTTCTGCTTTTACTGACAAGTCTAATGCAATTTTCTGTTGCCTTCAATAAAGTGTTTTTTAACCCCTTAAGGATACAGGGCATATATCCATACGCTCCAGTTGTAACCCCTTAAGGGCCCAGTGTAGGACCCGGTCATTTTTTGCATATCTGACCACTGTCACTTTAAGCATTAACCCCTTCCCGCAGAATGTCATATATAAACGCCGGGTTGTGCAGTGCGTTCGCGCATCCCGGCGTTTATAAATGACATGCAGTTAACCCGGCGCTGCACAGCAGCGCAAGGGTTAACAGGCAGAAATCCCGTGCCCAGCGGCGGGAGACAAGTTCTGCTTGACATTCCAGGACCATCTGTAATTGGCCCTGGGATTAGAGCCCTGTGATTGGTCCCTGTGGACCAATCACAGTGTATCAGCGTCTTTGTTACACTAACACCGGCTCCGAAGCTTTCAGTTAGTTCTGAACAGTGACCGGAGCCGGTGTTAGTGTTAGGACAGAAGACAGAAGAGTGTTAAAAAGCTTTTCTAAAAGCTAAAAATTTAAGTGGAAGTAAAAGAACCCCCCCCTGTAGTGCCCCTTACCCTGCTGCTGCTGCCGCCGTCTGAAGTCTGCAGCCTGTCCGATCTGACAGGCTGCAGTGAAGATCCTAGTGACTGTCACTGTATATAACAGTGACAGTCTTGTATAAATCTGTGCCCCAGTAGTGCCCAGCAGTGCCCCTCAGTGCCCATCTGCTGCCTGCTAAGTCTGCAGCCTGTGCGATCAGACAGGCTGCAGTGAAGATCCTAGTGACTGTCACTGAATATAACAGTGACAGTCTTGTATAAATCTGTGCCCCAGTAGTGCCCCCCAGTGCCCATCTGTGCCCATCTGCTGCCTCCTAAGTCTGCAGCCTGTGCGATCTGACAGGCTGCAGTGAAGATCCTAGTGACTGTCACTGAATATAACAGTGACAGTCTAGTGCCCATCAGTGCCCATCAGTGTCCAGTAGTGCCCATCAGTGCCCAGCAGTGCCCATCAGTCTCCAGTAGTGCCCAGCAGTGCCCCTTCCAATTGCTGTCCTCCCTGTCTGAAGTCTGCAGCCTGTGTGATCTGACAGGCTGCAGTGAAGATTGTAACTTGTAACTGTAACTGAATATAGTTACATTCTACAGTACAGTACAGTAATAAAGTTTCAGTGCCCATCAGTGCCCCTTATCCTGCTGCTGATTCATTCATTCATTCATTCATTCATTCATTCATCAGCTGTAATCTGTGAAGAAATTGAAGTCTGTCACTGATCATAACAGTGACAGTGAAGAATAATATAAAATACTGTCAGTGCCCCTGAAGTGACTGTCACCCTTTCATTCCATCACCACCTCGCACACATCCATACTACCCTGTTACGTTTTTTCCTGGTGCGTCACTGATTAGTGACAGCAGTGACAGTTCGCCGCAGTTTTTTTTTTACTTCTAGTGGCGCTTGTTTCAGTTTTTCCGTTGTTATAAAAAAAGTTAAAAAGTTAAAAAAATATATAAAAATATAAAAATACAAAAAAAATATTGTTCTAGTGTTGTACATCAGAGACACTTCGCCACTTATAGTGTCGTCCAATATGTCAAGGCGTCGCATGTACAGCACTGAGGAGGCATATGCCTTCTTGGCATCTTCCTCTGGTTCAGATAGTGGTGAAGAGTTGTTATATTTGCCCTCTTCTTCTTCCTCTTCCACTGATTCTGACGAGGAACCTCCCCGCCACCGCCCTAGGCCAGGTCCTAGTACCAGTCCTAGTACCAATATTGAGCCAGGTCCTAGTGCCATCTCTGAGTGGGCTCCAGCTTCAAACTTTATACCCAATTTGCCTGAGTTTGTGGCCACTGCAGGCATTCGTGTTGACACTGCGGGGTTGAAAGAAGCTGATTTTTTTCAGCTCTTCTTTTCAGAAGAGCTGATTAATTTGATAGTGGAGGAAACCAACCGGTATGCTGAGCAATTCATTGCGGCCAATCCACAGGCATATCATGCTAGGCCTTATCAATGGACGCCAACCAATGCACTAGAGCTCAAAATTTTTTTTGCCCTTTTGTTTAACATGGGCATAGTTAAAAAGCCCACAATTCGCTCCTATTGGAGTTATGATATGCTTTACCATACTCCACTGTACCGGTCGGTCATGCCAAGGGCTCGGTTTGAAGCCCTCCTCAAATTTCTACATTATGCTAATAATGAAAATTGTCCACCTCCCAGTGATCCAAATTTTGATCGCATATATAAAATTCGGCCCCTTGTTAATTATTTAAATCAAAAATTTTCTGAAGTTTACACCCCAGAAAAAGAGATTGCAGTGGATGAATCTCTTGTGCACTTCAAAGGAAGGTTGCACTTTAGGCAATACCTGCCTAACAAACGGGCCAGGTATGGGGTAAAACTTTATAAGTTGTGCGAGAGCGCAACCGGCTATACGCACAAATTCAGAGTCTATGAGGGGAAAGACTCTAAAATAGAGCCCCCAGAGTGTCCCCCCGTACTAAAAACAACGGGAAAAATAGTATGGGATCTAGTTCACCCCTGCTAGATCAAGGGTATAACATCTACCTTGATAATTTTTACACTAGCGTCCCATTACTACAATGCCTGTTTGCCAAGGGGACTGTGGCCTGTGGTACCATCAGGCGAAATCAAAGGGATCTGCCTAAAATTTTTGTACGGCAAAAGTTGAAGGGGGAAAGCAAGGCTGTGTGCAAGGACAACATGATGCTTGTGAAGTACCAGGACAAGCGTGATGTTCTTGTACTAACCACCTTACACCCAGACAGATCCACCCCTGTCCAAGTCCGTGGTACCACAGAGAGTGCCCCTAAACCGGTGTGTATCCAGGACTATAATAAGTTCATGGGAGGGGTGGATCTGTCAGATCAGGCCTTGCAGCCGTACACTGCCCTACGCAAAACTAAGACCTGGTATAAAAAATTGGCACTGCACCTCTTCCAAATTACCATGTACAATTCATTTGTGGTGTACAAACGTGCAGGAAATACATGCACATACCTGCAATTCCAGGAAAATGTTATTAAGGACTTTCTGTTTGGGGATCCGGAAGGGGAGGAAAGCAGAGCCACAGGATTGGAGAACAGAATAGTTCCAGGGCAACATTTTCCTGCGGTAGTTCCCCGTAGAGAATCGGGGAGTAGGCAACAGAAGCGGTCTCAGGTGTGCTCCAAGCGTGGCATTAGAAAATGCACTATATACCACTGTGAGACATGTCCCCACAAACCCGGTCTGTGCATTGAAGACTGTTTTAAAATCTATCACACAACATACGATATCTAATTTTGTCCCCTTTAATTATTTTTAGAATGACTTTGGATAACTCTACCCAATGCACCCTTGGAATGACATGTGAGCAATTCATTTATTTCCCCCTTTTTCTCCACTACACTATTTAAAAAAATCTAATTGGCAAACCCCTAATAAAACTAAAAATTCCCATTATACCCCTAGATGAATACCTTGGCAGGTATAGTTTTATATTTTCAACATTTTGCTAAACCCTTAACAAAAAAAAAATTCCATTATACCCCTAGATGAATACCTTGGCAGGTATTGTTTTATTTTCACTATCTTGCTAAACCCCTAAACAAAACTTAAAAAAAATTCCATTATACCCCTAGATGAATACCTCAGCAGGTTCCCGGGGTTCTGGCTCTAAAGGGGCTTCCTAAATCCGACATGCCCCCAAAAAATTCTCTCTCCAAATTTTGCTCCTTCCCTTCTGAGACCTGTAGTTCACCAGCAAAGCATTTTACGTGCTTTTATGGGTTATTTCCTTGCTCAAGGGAAATGGGGCTACAAATTTTGGGGTAATTTTTCAGCTATAACCCCTTATAAAAATAAAAAATTTGGGGAAAAACAAGCATTTTAGTGATTTTTTTATTTTATTTTTTACATATGCAAAAGTCGTGAAACACCTGTGGGATATTAAGGTTCACTTTACCCCTTGTTACGTTCCCCAAGGGGTCTAGTTTCCAAAATGGTATGCCATGTGTTTTTTTTTTTTGCTGTCCTGGCACCATAGGGTCTTCCTAGATGCCCCCAGAGCACTTCCAAAAAGCCAAAATGTGACTCCTTCTCTTCTGAGACCTGTAGTGCGCCAGCAGAGCACTTTTCACCCCCATATGGGGTGTTTTCTGAATCGGGAGAAATTGGGCTTCAAATTTTGGGGGGCATTTTCTGCTTTAACCCTTTGTAAAAATGTAAAATTTTTGAGAAACCAAGCATTTTAGGTAAAAAATATATATATTTTTTTACATATGCAAAAGTCGTGAAACCCCTGTGGGGTATTAAGGTTCACTTTGCCCCTTGTTACGTTCCCCAAGGGTTCTAGTTTCCAAAATGGTATGCCATGTGTTTTTTTTTTTGCTGTCCTGGCACCATAGGGGCTTCCTAAATGCGGCATGCCCCCAGAGCAAAATTTGCTTCCAAAAAGCCAAATGTGACTCCTTCTCTTCTGAGACCTGTAGAGCGCCAGCAGAGTACTTTTCACCCCCATATGGGGTGTTTTCTGAATCGGGAGAAATTGGGCTTCAAATTTTGGGGGGCATTTTCTGCTTTAACCGTTTGCAAAAATGTAAAATTTTTGAGAAACCAAGTATTTTAGGTAAAAAATATATATATTTTTTTACATATGCAAAAGTCGTGAAACCCCTGTGGGGTATTAAGGTTCACTTTACCCCTTGTTACGTTCCCCAAGGGGTCTAGTTTCCAAAATGGTATGCCATGTGTTTGTTTTTTTGCTGTCCTGGCACCATAGGGGCTTCCTAAATGAGGCATGCCCCCAGAGTAAAATTTGCTTCCAAAAAGCCAAATGTGACTCCTTCTCTTCTGGGACCTGTAGTGCGCCAGCAGAGTACTTTTCACCCCCATATGGGGTGTTTTCTGAATCGGGAGAAATTGGGCTTCAAATTTTGGGGGGTATTTTTTGATTTAACCCTTTGTAAAAATGTCAAATTTTTGGGAAACCAAGCATTTTAGATATTTTTTTATTTTACATTTGCAAAAGTTGTGAAACCCCTGTGGGGTATTAAGGCTCACTTAATTCCTTGTTACGTTCCTCAAGGGGTCTAGTTTCCAAAATGGTATGGCATGTGGGCGGTTTTAGCTGTTCTGGCACCATAGGGGCTTCCTAAATGCAACATGCCCCCCAAAAACCATTTCAGAAAAACATACTCTCCAAAATCCCCTTGTCGCTCCTTCGCTTCTGAGCCCTCTACTGCGCCCGCCGAACAATTAACATAGACATATGAGGTATGTGCTTACTCGAGAGAAATTGGGCTACAAACACAAGTAAAAATTTTCTCCTTTTACCCCTTGCAAACATTAAAAAATTGGGTCTACAAGAACATGCGAGTGTAAAAAATGAAGATTTTGAATTTTCTCCTTCACTTTGCTGCTATTCCTGTGAAACACCTAAAGGGTAAACACACTTACTGAATGTCATTTTGAATACTTTGGGGGGTGCAGTTTTTATAATGGGGTCATTTATGGGGTATTTCTAATATGAAGACCCTTCAAATCCACTTCAAACCTGAACTGGTCCCTGAAAAATATTGAGTTTGAAAATTTTGTGAAAATTTGGAAAATTGCTGCTGAACTTTGAAGCCCTCTGGTGTCTTCCAAAAGTAAAAACTCGTCAATTTTATGATGCAATCATAAAGTAGACATATTGTATATGTGAATAAAAAAAATGTATTTTGAATATCCATTTTCCTTACAAGCAGAGAGCTTCAAAGTTAGAAAAATGCTAAATTTTCAATTTTTTCGTCAAATTTTGGGATTTTTCACCAAGAAAGGATGCAAGTTACCATAAAATTTTACCACTATGTTTAAGTAGAATATGTCACGAAAAAACAATCTCGGAATCAGAATGATCAGTAAAAGCATTCCAGAGTTATTAATGTTTAAAGTGACAGTGGTCAGATTTGCAAAAAACGCTCTGGTCCTTAAGGCCAAAATGGGCTTGGTCCTGAAGGGGTTAATAACTCTGGGATGCTTTTACCTTTCATTCTGATTCAGAGATTGTTTTTTCGTGACATATTCTACTTAATGTTAGTTGAAATTTTGCATTTTTTTATTTTATTTGAAGCTCTCTACTAATAAGGAAAATGAATATTCCAAATAAATTATATATTGATTCACGTATACAATATGTCTAGTCTACTTTATATTTGCATCATAAAGTTGGCATGCTTTTACTTTTGGAAGACATCAGAGGGCTTCAAAGTATAGCAGCAATTTTTCAATTTTTCACAAAATGTTCAAAATCGAAATTTGTCAGGGACCAGTTCAGTTTTGAAGTGGATTTGAAGGGCCTTTATATTAGAAATACCCCATAAATGGCCCCATTATAAAAACTGCACGCCTCAAAGTATTCAAAGTGACATTCAAAAGGTTTGTTAACCCTTTAAGTGTTTCACAGGAATAGCAGCAAATTGGAGAAAATTCAACATCTTCATTTTTTACACTGGCATGTTCTTGTAGACCCAATTTTTGGATTTTTACAAGGGGTAAAAGGAGAGAAATCTTCCTAAAATGTGTAACCCAATTTCTCTCGAGTAAGGAAATACCTCATATGTGTATGTCAAGTGTTCGGCGGGTGCACTAGAAGGCTCAGAAGGGAAGGAGCGACAGTGGGATTTTGGAGAGTGAATTTTTCTGAAATGGTTTATGGGGGGCATGTCACATTTAACCCCTTAAGGACTCAGGGTTTTTCAGTTTTTGCACTTTAGTTTTTTCCTCCTTACCTTTTAAAAATCATAACCCTTTCAATTTTCCACCTAAAAATCCATATTATGGCTTATTTTTTGCGTCGCCAATTCTACTTTGCAGTGACATTAGTCATTTTACCCAAAAATGCACGGCGAAACGGAAAAAAAAATCATTGTGCGACAAAATCGAAGAAAAAACGCCATTTTGTAAATTTTGGGGACTTCAGTTTCTACGCAGTGCATATTTCGGTAAAAATTACACCTTATTATTCTGTAGGTCCATACGGTTAAAATGATACCCTACTTATATAGGTTTGATTTTGTCGCACTTCTGGAAAAAATCATAACTACATGCAGGAAAATTTATAAGTTTAAAAATGTCATCTTCTGACCCCTATAACTTTTTTATTTTTCCACGTACAGGGCGGTATGAGGACTCAGTTTTTGCGCCGTGATCTGAAGTTTTTATCGGTATGATTTTTGTTTTGATCGGACTTTTTGATCACTTTTTATTCATTTTTTAATGGTATAAAAAGTGACCAAAAATGCGCTTTTTTTGACTTTGGAATTTTTTTGCGCGTACGCCATTGACCGTGCGGTTTAATTAATGATATATTTTTATAGTTCGGACATTTACGCACGCGGCGATACCACATGTTTATTTATTTTTTTTACATTGTTTTATTTTTTTTTTATGGGAAAAGGGGGGTGATTCAAACTTATTAGGGAAGGGGTTAAATGGCCTTTATTAACACTTTTTTTTTGCAGTGTTCTAGGTCCCATAGGGACCTATAACACTGCACACACTGATCTTTTACACAGATCACAGGCGTGTATTAACACGCCTGTAATCAGTGTTATCGGCGCTTGACTGCTCCTGCCTTGATCTCAGGCACGGAGCAGTCATTCGCCGATCGGACACCGAGGAGGCAGGTAAGGGCCCTCCCGGTGTCCTGTAAGCTGTTCGGGACGCCGCGGCGGTCCCGAACAGCCCGACTGAGCAGCCGGGTCACTTTCACTTTAGAAGCGGCGGTCAAAGCGATCGGCGATGTGTGTATTAGCCGCGGGTCCCGGCCGTTGATGAGCGCCGGGACCGACGCGATATGATGCGGGATCGCGGCGCGATCCCGTTTCATATGGTGGGAGCTGGCGCAGGACGTAAATATACGTCATGCGTCGTTAAGGGGTTAAGAAGCCCCTATGGTGTCAGAACAGAAAAAACACATGACATACTATTTTGGAAACTACACCCCTCAAGGAACGTAACAAGGAGTACAGTGAGCCTTAACACCCCACAGGTGTTTGACGACTTTTTGTTAAAGTTGGATGTGTAAATGATTATTTTTTTTTTCCATTAAAATGCTAGTTTTCCCCCAAATTTTACATTTTTACAAGGGGTAATAGGAGAAAATGCCCACCAAAATTTGTAACCACATCTCTTCTGAGTATGGAAATACCCCATGTGTGGACGTCAAGTACTCTGCTGGCGCACTACAATGCTCAGAAGAGAAGGAGTCACATTTGGCTTTTGGAAATCAAATTTTGCTGAAATGGTTTTTGGGGGGTATGTCGCATTTAGGAAGCCCCTATGCTGCGAGAACAGCAAAAAACACATGGCATACTATTTTGGAAACTACATCCCTCAAGGAACGTAACAAGGGGTACAGTGAGCCTTAAAGGGGTTATCCAGGAAAAAAACTTTTTTTTTTATATCAACTGGCTCCAGAAAGTTAAACAGATTTGTAAATTACTTCTATTAAAAAATCTTAATCCTTTTAGTACTTATGAGCTCCTGAAATTAAGGTTGTTCTTTTCTGTCTAAGTGATATATAAAAAAAAAAAAGTTTTTCCCTGCATAACCCCTTTAACGCCTCACAGGTGTTTGATGACTTTTTGTTAAAGTTGGATGTGTAAATGGAAAAAAAAAAACATTTTCACTAAAATGCTTGTTTTTCCCCAAATTTTACATTTTTACAAGGGGTAATAGGAGAAAATGACCCCCAAAGTTTGTAACCCCATTTCTTCTGAGTATGGAAATACCCCATGTGTGGACGTCAAGTGCTCTGCTGGCGCACTACAATGTTCAAAAAAGGAGGAGCTCCATTGAGATTTAGGAAGGAAAATTAGTTTGGAATGGAAGTCAGGGGCCATGTGCGGTTACAAAGCCCCCTGTGGTTCCAGAACAGTGGATCCCCCAACATGTGACCCCATTTTGGAAACTACACCCCTCACAGAATTTAATAAGGGGTGTAGTGAGTATTTACACCCCACTGGCATTTGACAGATCTTTGGAACAGTGGGCTGTGCAAATGAAAAATTACATGTTTCATTTTCATGGACCACTGTTCCAAAAATCTGTCAGACACCTGTGGGGCGTAAATGCTCACTGTACCCCTTATTACATTACATGAGATGTGTAGTTTCCAAAATGGGGTCACATGTGGAGGGGGGTCCATTGTTCTGGCACTAAGGGGGCTTTGTAAACACACGTGGCCTTCAATTCCGGACAAATTTTCTCTTCAAAAGCCCAATGGCGTTCTTTCTCTCCTGAGCATTGTAGTGCGCCAGCAGAGCACTTTACATCCACATTTGGGGTATGTTCTTACTCAGAAGAAATGGGGTTACAAATTTTGGGGGGTTTTTAACCTTTTTTTCCCTTGTGAAAATGAAAAATTTAGGGTAACACCAACATTTTAGTGAAAATTTTTTTTTATTTCATTTTTCCATCCAACTTCAAATAATTTTCATTAAACACCTGTGGGGTGTTAAGGCTCACTATACCCCTTGTTACGTTCTGTGAGGGGTGTAGTTTCCAAAATGGAATCACGTGGGTATTTCTTTTATGCATTAATGTCGGAACCACTGTAAAATCTGCCATCCCTGTGCAAATCACCAATTTAGGCCTCAAATGTACATAGTGCACTCACTCCTGAGCCTTGTGCGCCCGCAGAGCATTTTGTGCCACATATGGGGTATTTTCGTACTCAGGAGAAATTGCGTAACAAATTTTGGGGGTCTTTTTTTCTTCCTTATACCGCTTGTGAACATAAAAAGTATGGGGCAACACCAGCATGTTAGTGTAATTTTATTATTTTTTTTACACTAACCTGCTGGTGAAGCACACAACTTTCCCCTTTTTATAAGGGTACGGAAATACCCCATATGTGGCCCTAAGATCAAGATTTTTTTAAAGTAATTTACAAATCTGTTTAACTATCTGGCACCAGTTGATTTAAAAAAAACTAAAGTTTTCCACCGGAGTACCCCTTTAACAACGCCGGACGTAAATGTATGTCCTGGTGAGCTGGTACTTAACACACCAGGACATTCATTTACATGCTATGCATAACCGCGAGCATCGGAGCAATACTCTGGCCATGCACGGCAGGACCCGCCGGTAATGGCAGACATGCGCGATCATGTCCGCCATTAACCTTCAGATGCCATTATCAATACAGATCTCAATATCTGCAGCATCGCGGTCACTAAAATGGATGATCGGATCGCCCGTGGTGATCCGATCATCCAAAACAGCAGACGAGGTCAAATCACCTGAGGATCAGTGCGAGGTCCCCTCACCTGCTTCCACGGCCTTCCACAGGTTTTCTGCTCTGGTCTGCGATCGAGCAGACCAGAGCAGAAGATGATCGATAATACTGATCAGTGCTATGTCCTATGCATTGCACTGAACAGTATTAGCAATCGAATGATTGCTATAAATAGTCCCCTATGGGGACTATTAAAGAGTAAAAATAAAAGTAAAAGAAGCTAAAAAAAAATTAAAATAAAAAGTAAAAAAAAATGTGAAAAACCTCCTCCCCCAATAAAAACGTAAATTTTCCATTTTCCCTATTTCACCCCCAAAGTGTGTAAGAAAAAATGATTTTATATACATATTTGGTATCGCCGAGTGCGTAAATATCCGAACTATTAAAATAAAATGTTAATAATACTGTACGGTAAACGGCGTGAACATATAAAAAAAAAAGCAGCTATTTTGGACTTTTTTTTTAAAGATTTTATTCAGAAAAAAAATAATAAAAAAGGTATTAAAAGTTTTATATAAGCAGAGCAAAAATGAGCGCTCATACCGCCATTTATATGGAAAAATGAAAAAGTTATAGGTCTTCGAAATAGGGGAATTTTAAACGTACTAATTTGGTTCAAAAGTTTGCGTTTTTTTTTTAAGCGCAACAGTAATAGAAAAGTATGTTATTGAGTATAGAAGTTAGCGTGAGTGGCACGGCACTGCTCTCACTGATGGACTCTATGTGGTATAGGTGGATGGATGTGAATGAGGGTGGTGGTGCTCTGGAGGAAGCACGGTGGTCCGTGCGAAACGGAGTCTGTTGCCAGTTTGTCCCCCCACTGCACGTCCTGACCCCCCAAGTTTGTGAGTATTTGTCTATGCATTGCTGATGCAAATAAAGAAGAAGAGAATTGTGGTGAGTCTGCCGGTCTGATCTTTTGTCTTCATTCCATTATGTTATTGAGTATGTTTAATCGTATTGACCCAAAGAATAAAGAACATGTCATTTTTACCATAAATTGTACGGCGTGAAAACGAAATTTTCCAAAGTTTGCAAAATTAAGGTTTTATTTTTAATTTCCCCACACAAATAGTATTTTTTTTTTTTTGGGTTGCGCCATACATTTCATGGTAAAGTGAGTGATGGCATTACAACGAAAAACTGGTCGCGCAAAAAAACAAGCCCTCATACTACTCTAAAAAAAAAAAAACGAAACCGTAAAAATAAAATTGTCTGAGTCTGTAAGGCCCAAATGGGCTGAGTCCTTAAAGGGTTAAGGACTGAGGTCGTATGGGTACACCTCTGGGAATTTCGGTCCCAGGCGCTAGCCGGTCGGGGACCAGACCGGGATGACTGCTGATATCTATTAGCAGGCATCCTGTGCATTCCGGGTCAAACGGGTCTCAGGTGACCCGAAAAATAAGGGGGATTGGTGGTGGCCAAGACACCCTCGATCCCCCTGAAGGGATAGCAGTGAGGTGGCAGGGGTGCCAGCTCTCCTATTGTTCGTTTAGAAGCGACGACCAATAGCAGATCGCGGGCGGGGGGGGGGGTTAACGTTCGGTTCCCCGCTCTGCCCACCCACTGTGGTCCAGACAGAGTGGGTGAACCGCCGGTAACTGGCACCGAAGGTCCACTTATCATGGGCGGCGGAAGCGGGCGACGATCGGCGGGTGGTGATGACGTGCGGCTGGCTCCCTGCTGCAGACTACAGAAGCCGTCGAGTTGCCTAGCAACATCTAGAGGGCTACAGTTTTAGACCACTATAAAGTGGTCTCTAAACTGTAGCCCTCCAGATGTTGCAAAACTACACCTCCCAGCATGCCCCGACAGCTGTTTGCTATTTGGGCACGCTAGGATTTGTAGTTTTGCAACATCTGGAGGGCAACAGTTTGGAGATCACTGTGCAGTGGTTTCTAAACCGTGGCCCTCTAAATCTTGCAAAACTACAACTCCCAGCATGCATGAACAGCAAACTGCTGTCTCGCCATCCTGGGAGTTGTAGTTGCGTACCTCCAGCTGTTGCATAACTACATCTCCCAGCATGCCCTTCAGCGATCAGTACATGCTGGGAGTTTTAGTTTTGCAACAGCTGGAGGCATACTGGTTGGAAAACAGAGTTAGGTAGCAGAACCTAATGTTTTCCAACCAGTGTGCCTCCAGCTGTTGCAAAAGTACAACTCCCAGTATGCACGGTCTGTCAGTGCATACTGTGAGTTGTAGTTTTGCAAAAGTTGGAGGCCCCCCCCCCACCAATATGTGAATGTACAGGGTACATTAACACTGGCAGGTTTACAGTAGGTTTCCTGCTTCAAGTTTGAGCTGCGGCAAATTTTCCGCCAGAACTCAAACTCCTAGCGTGAAACTCACCGTAAACCCGCCCGTGTGAATGTACCCTTAAAACACTACCACAAAATAAAGGGTAAAACACTACATATACACCCCCTTACACTGAACCCCCTCCCTCCAATAAAAATGAAGAACGTATTGTACGGCTGTGTTTCAGTGAAATACAGCTAGAGGCTCTGTATTGGACTGTCCAGGCATGCTGGGAGTTTAGCAACAGCTGGAGGCACCCTGTTTAGAACAAGAGCGGACTCAGGGCATACAGGTACGCCCTTGGTCCTTAACAGGTTAAATACTCCTTAGCAAATGTTTGGAATTGTTCACTGAGTACATTTGTTCCTTTAAGAGAAAGATGCAAACCATCTTTGTACAGTTCCTTTCTATTCCAAGTAAAGCTATCATGAGACACAAAGCCAAGTCCTTGCTCTGGACACCATTTACTAAGCCATAGTTGAACTAGGGCTGGGAGGTATACCGGTTCATACCGAAAACCGAAATTTTTGTGCTGCACAATATTCCTTTTTCCCAAACCGCAATACCGGTTTGGCCCCTCCCCCATTGGGAATGCATGAATGAATGAATTATCAGCCGCAGCGTGCTGTCCCCACATCGGGGAACTAATCATATGTGACCCGCCAGCGCTGTTCTGCTCCCCCCCCCAAATCATGTCACCCGCCAGCGCTGTTCTGCTCATCCCCCAATAAATTATCAGCCCAGTGGGGTACCACTCACATATGTCACTCACAAGCACTGCCCTCTTCCTCTTTGTTGGGGGCAGCCGGCGCTGGAACTCTATACTGTACACCAGTGGTCTCCAACCTGCGGACCTCCAAAAGTTGTAACACTACAACTCCCAGCATGTCCGGACAGCCAACGGCTGTCCTTGCATGCTGGGAGTTGTAGCTTTGCAACAGCTGGAGGACCGCAGGTTGGAGACCACTGGCGTACGCTGTATCCCTATGTACAGGCTGCAAAAGATAAACAAAATAAACTTTAACTTACCTACGTCGGCCTCATGCTGTTCCTGGGGACTGGAACGTCTTAGAGCTGTCAGCCTATAACCGGCCGCAGCTATGTCCCTCCCCGGCCAGTGATAGGCTGAGCCCACTGTCATGTAAAAAGCCGGCTTCTTACATGCCAGTGGGCTCAGCTGATCACTGGTAGGGGGGGGGGGGGACATCGCTGCGGCCGGTGATAGGCTGACGGCTCTCAGACGTTCCCGTCCCCAGCGTAAGGCCGACGTCGGTAAGTTAAAGTTTATTTTGCTTATCTTTTGCAGCCCGGGCATAGTGATACAGTACAGTATAGAGTTCCAGTGCTGGCGGCCGTGCTTGCGGGTGACATATGTGAGTAGTACCCTGCTAGGCTGATAATTAATTGGGGTGGAGCAGAACAGCGCTGGCGGGTCACATGATTTTGGGGGGGGGGGGGAGAGCAGAACAGCGCTGGCAGGTCACATGATTTGGGGGGAGCAGAACAGCGCTGGCAGGTCACATGATTTGGGGGGGAGCAGAACAGCTCTGGCAGGTCACATGATTTGGTGGGGGAGTAGAACAGCGCTGGCAGGTCACATGATTTGGGGGGGGGAACAGAACAGCGCTGGCAGGTCACATGATTTGGGGGGGAACAGAACAGCGCTGGTAGGTCACATGATTTGGGGGGAGCAGAACAGCGCTGGCGGGTCACATGATTTGGGGGGGGGGGGGGGGGTGAAAGAAATACCGTTATATACCGTGGAACCGCCATAAGTTACAAAAATACCGTGATACACATATTTAGTCATACCACCCAGCTCTAATTTGAACTCCTTAATGCACCTCTGCCTATCATTCTGAACATTATGCACAGGCAGAACTTCAGAAAATGAAGTTCAGTGGATACAAAATCCTGTACATCATTACCAAGTGTGATAAAAGATTCCTTCACCTCAGAAACTTCATTGCAAGCCAGGCCATTTGTCCCTAGATGAACAAGAACATCCACGTCCCCTTCCTGCTTTGCTTGCTTAACATTATTAAGAATAAGTCTTCAATCTCTTCTAGCATTAGCATCCGGGAGACATCTCACAAAAGCATTTTCCTTAAAGGGTACCTCTCATCAAAAAAACTTTTGATATATTATAGATCTTTCTATTTAATTTTCCACTTTGAAGGAATGACCACTAGGGGACTCCCTACCAGTCCTGGCAGCAAGCATTTCAGACTCATGCTGGAGTGCTACACACTAGGAGCTGCCAGTCTGCTTTGTTCACAAAGGAGAAAACTCAGAGCTGCCAGCCTGCTTTGTTCACAGCCTGTTTGACTGTGAACAAAGCAGGCTGGCAGCTCTGAGTGTTTAGGACTCCAGCATGAGTCAGAAATGCTTGCTGACAGGACTGATCGGGAAAAATACAATAGAAAGAAGCGTATTTTTCATTAACATGCTATTGGAAAGTTATTCAACATTCATTAATCTAAAATATATCAAAAGTTTATTTGATGAGAGGTACCCTTTAAGCTCCACACTTCTTATCATTGAAAGGAAGCAGCTGTTACTGGGTGATTCAGACTTCACTATCTTTTTTGTCCTTGGCTGCAGTCTTGCATACATTAGACATACAAGTCAATGTTTCCTCACACTATTGCTTGAGCCAATATCCATGTTGCCCTTACAATCTGAGAGTGCAGCAAATTAATTATGGAGAACCACAGACTGTGGGACATGTCTGCTATCAACAACTCTAAGTCTTCCAGAACCTACAGTAACCCATCTGCCATTTCTAGGGGTCCTCTATGGCAGTGGCATTGCAGCAGTCCCGATCTGTTGTTTAACAGATAATTTAAACATCTCAGATTTTAAAAATGCAATTTCCTGCTGCAGTAAAGAGAACTGTCTACAGATCTGACAGCATCCAAACCTCCAAAGAGTGGAACATGAAATAAATGCACAACAATTCCTGCACTGAACCAAGTCTGCCATTTTAATGAGAAAAATTTAAAATTTTTTAGATTGTATCCACCTCCAGTTTACCTCCTTACTATCTCCTGCAATCTCTCTCCAATGCGCTTAGAAATAGCAGCACTTTGAATATGCAGCTAATGGACACAGGGAGGCAGACAGAGGACATAGAGGATAACAGACGCCAAATGTCTTCCTCAGCTACATGCTGGAACCACATTAGCAGTACCGTGCAGCTGCAGCTTAGTGCTAGTATGGTTAATAGAGGAAGCAAGCGCCATGATCCTGGAGAGGACGGGGCAAGGGGGAGAGCGAGTCCGAGATTATTCACCTCCCCTCCTTGTCATCTGACGATTAACAAAGAGCACAGCAGGAGATAAGACTGAGAAGCTCATACACCACAGCACGGGACAGCAGACCAAGTGACAGTGATGGATGTGCATACGTACCTGTATGACTGATAGGTGACCCTACAATAGCTGTTGGAGTGTGCCCAAAAATTCTGCCAAAAATGTATGCCCCGCCTACAGGTAAAGGGGGAATTATATAGCCCCACCTGGAGGTGCAGGGTCAACTACCCCACACCCCTCACAGACGAATACAGCCTTAACAGGCTTAATACTTGTGCTTGTGTCTACAAACACTGTACAGTGGTCCCTCAACATATGATATTAATTGGTTCCAGGAGAACCATCATATGTTGAAACCATCATATGTCGAGTACATATGTCTATGTAAAAATAGTAATTGGTTCTGGGGCCTCGGAACCATTGTATGTTGAATACATATCTCTATGGGAAACTGCCAATTGGTTCTGGGATGACCATTGTATGTTGAGTGTTTGGGGAGTGTTTAACAAACCAGGGTGCCTCCAGCTGTTGCACAACTACAACTCCCAGCATGCATGTACAGCCATTGACTGTCTGGGCATGCTGGGAGTTATAGTTTTGCAACAGCTGGAGGCACACTGATAGGGAAACATTGATGTATGGGGTGTATTGTGTGTATTTGTATTGTATGTGATGTGTGACATCGCATACAGTACTGTACAGTTCTTTAAATACCTTCAGGGGGGGGACAGAATGTCCTCCATTACGATCCTGCCGACTACAGCTCTATAGGAAAGGAAGGGGAGGGCAGCCAGCAGCTCATTGGATGCCTGCAGCAAGATGCTGCAGGCTATTGGCTATGGCTGCACTGGGGGGGCGGGGCTTACACGGAGCTCACAGTGGAAGCCTCCGTGAGTTAGCAGGACAGCATGTGAGTAACAGGAGGCAGAACGGGGCACACGGGGCACATTAAACAACTATCTGTCATTTGCTGAAGTTGTCAGCGCTGTCAGACAGCTGTTTGTACGATGGCCCCGACACACAGCAGCATCATACGTCGAGACTGCCTTCAACATACGATGGGCTCTGAGAGGCCATCACATGTTGAAATGATCATATGCCGGGGCCATCATAAGTCGGGGGATCACTGTATATGCATCTGTATGAATAACAAAACAGACCTTACAATAGCGGTTGGAGTGTGCCATAAACCACATCTGGGGCACACCAATAGAGGGCAAAAATGCAAACCAAGTAGGAAGGAAAACAAAGTTGATAAACAAATGACTAAACCAAAGACTGAAAGTATCGGACAAGTAACTTCCATAGAGTATAACTATAACAAACAGCACAAAAACGTAAGAACGGTGAACCTGAATTCTGACCACCTGAGCAGACACCTGGCGTTATGGAGCTGAAGATGCCGCACCTTTTCAAGGAAAAACCTGTTGACAGGACTGGATCACGGTTGACCCCCTAACTGATGTATCAACATGATTAGACAAACTTATCTGTGGCAAATGGAAAGCCTGTCTAACACAAAGCATAACATCACCGGTAAAATACAAATACTAGGGAAAATGCATAAGGACATGAAAACAAAAACCTACAATCCAGTGAATAGCATCAACCAGCCCATAAGTAAATATGTCATAGTAAAGACACCAGCCTGAAAGTACAGCTCGTGGAGATGCCATTCAACCTGTAGATATCACAAATCATACTCAGAACTACACAGAGAAAAACAAAAGCAGTAAAAAACAAAAATATATATATATATATATATATATATATTTATTTTTTATTTTTATTTTTTTTTATTTAAATCCTCCACCCCCAACAACTTTAAGCACAGAAATGATGCTGATCGGATGATTTGCCAGAGTAAATATCAGAGACACACCCACCTGAAATGTTAAAGTTAAACATAATAAAGCTATCATCATGTTCTCCAGAAGGACATGATACTCACACAACCAGGTGGATGCCCTAAGAAACATACCCGTTAGAAGAAAACGTCACATGAGCCAGAGACCGATCCAGCGAGAAATGTTCCTGTTACCTAAGAAACCAACCTTACCTGTAACCTAAAAAGTACATTATACGGCCAATCCACCTGACAGATCCTACTAACTGCCATGTCCATAAACGAAACAAGTCTTGTGCCTGTAGATGTGACAAGACCACCAAGCTACTTACAACCACCTGTGGGTAGTGATGTTATTGCTCTGAAAAACGTGCCTGTAAAAATAATTTCGCAGTGCACACCCCTGGAAATGCGGCAGATATGACTGGTATACAACCACCTATGTGTTGAGATGTTATTGCTCTGAAGCAAATTCAGTCACAACAACTACGCTGTGCATCCGCCTGCAGACGTAGCAGGTTTGATGGGTAAACAACACCTATGTGTCAAACGAGGTTATTGCCCTGAAAAAAGTGTCAGCAAACAATAACTGGAGTAGTGCATCCCTCTGCAGACGTGGCAGGTGTGACAGGTATACAACTACGTGTGTCATAAGGCCATTGCTCTAAAAGCGTGCCAGTAACAATAACTAAGCAGTGCACGCCCCTGTAGGCATTTGCAGATATGATGCGTATACACCGCCTATGTATCTCAAGGTTATTGCTCTTGAAAAATGTGTCAGCAAACAATAAGGAGATTTTTTAGACTTACCGTAAAATCTCTTTCTCGAAGGATCCATTGGGGGACACAGACCTTGGGTATATGTTGCTGTCTCTAGGAGGCTTGACACTATGGTAACCAAAAAGTTGGCTCCTCTCAGCAGGATATACCCGCCTCCAGGCCACTGAGCAATTCATTTTTAGTCCCAGAGCAATTGGAGGAGACCGACAGGTCAAAGGAAAAAACACATGAACTGTCCGAGAACCAGAAGAAAATTTAACTGAACCCACCCTCGGACAGATAACCGAAAAGGAACCCCAGAAAAGGGCGGGAGCTGTGTCCCCCAATGGATCCTTAGAGAAAAGGAGATTTTTTAGACTTACCGTAAAATCTCTTTCTCGATCGGCACCATTGGGGGATACAGACCTTGGGACGTACCAAAGCCGTCCCTTGGGTGGGCAGAGAAAAAAAGGTCAGGCAGTCGGCTGTACCACCGCCACCAGCAACACTTTACGGCCAAGACTAGCATCAGCCGATGCGAAAGTATGAACCTGGTAGAATCTAGAAAAAGTGTGCAAAGACGACCAGGTGGCCGCTTTACAGATCTGCAAGGCCGAGGCCTTGTTTCGGAGAGCCCAGGATGCTCCCACAGAACGGGTTGAATGAGCCAAAACCCTGAAGGGTGGGATCTTCCCCTTGCAGCAGTAAGCTTCCGAAATAGCACATCGGATCCACCGAGAAATGGTGGCCTTGGAAGCAGGCTGTCCCTTTCGACGACCATCTGTAAGGACGAAAAAAGAGTCGCACTGACAAAAGGAAGAGGTGACAGAAAGATAAGTCCGAACAGCCCATACCACATCCAATTTGTGGAGTAAGCGCTCCCTGGGATGAGAAGGAGCGGGACAAAAGGACGGAAGGACGATGTCCTCGTTAAGATGAAAAGCCGAAACGTCCCTCCGTAAGAAGGACGGATCTGGACGGAAAACAACCTTGTCCTGATGAACTATCAGGAAAGGAGAATGGCAGAAGAGCGCTGCCAGTTCAGATACTCTCCTAATGGAAGTAATAGCTATAAGAAAAGCCACCTTCCAGGATAGGAGGCGAAGGGGAACCTCCCTAAGAGGCCGAAAAGGTGCGTCCTGGAGAGCGCCCAGAACTAAGTTCAAGTCCCAAGGGGGAGAAGGGGACCGGTAAGGGGGGACAGCGTGTGCCACGCCCTGAAGGAAGGTCCGCACATGCGAATTGGAAGCTAGAGGATGCTGAAAGAGAATGGAAAGGGCCGAAACCTGATCCCTTAAGGGAGCTGAGAGCCAGCCCTTGTTCCAACCCTGACTGCAAAAAGGAGAGGAGACGGGGAATGGAAAAGGTAACTGGAGAAAAGGTCTGGTTGAGAAACTCCTCTCTCTGCGTGCACAAAGCGCTTGTAGGAGAACAGTGCAAGGCGGTTGGCGGAGCTAAACCGCCGTACTGTGAAAGCCCATGTAATGGCGCCCGCTCCCAGCCCCGAGCGCACATGCGAATCACATATGTGAGGGTCGGGAGCGGGCGGAGATAACCAGCCGGCAGTTTCCCGGCTGACGGCGGTCAGTGCACACACGCAGCCACCGAAGAGGAAGTGAAAGAAAAAGCGCTGCTGCCGCTGAAGCCGGCAGCCACGCGCATAGTGATCCCTGGCCCGGAGTACAGGGAAAATCACAACACAGAAGCACCACTGTCATCCCCCAAATGAATAAAGAGAGCCCCTTTCCATAAAAAAAAGGGGGGCTCCATAAAGAGAATAAGGAGGGAACAACACCCTCCAGGCAGACCCCCAAAAACTAGCATAAGAGTGGTCACAAGACAGGGGTCTCCAGAGGTTGCAAGGGCTCGTCCAGAACCTGTAGAGAGAGGGAGATATACTGACCTTGTCTGAAGAACTCCCCTCATGGAGTCTTCAGTCAGCATTATCAGCTGCAGCAAGCCAATCTCATAGCGAGGCGAACAGGGAGGTAGGGGGACCCAGACCCATGAGGTACAACCCCAAGCGCTGACCGTTGGCGAGAGGGGGTTAACAGTACATCCAAGATGTCTGCCACCTCTCGCAATGGGGAAACAGTGAACCGCAGTTCCTGAATCCCCACCTGAAAACGGAAAGAAAAAGGAATAAAAGAACACAAAGGAATAAAAGAACACATTTCCTAACTAGGAAAATAAAAAATATGAGACCTGGTCTGGAGAACACCAGACCAGTGTCCACCTCCTTAAGACACTAAGCAAAAACTGCATTGCTCAGTGGCCTGGAGGCGGGTATATCCTGCTGGGATGAGCCGACTTTTTGGTTACCATAGTGTTAAGCCTCCTAGAGACAGCAGCATATACCCAAGGTATGTGTCCCCCAATGGAGCCGATAGAGAAAACTGGAGTAGTTCATCCCCTGCAGACGTGGCAGGTGTGATGGGTATACAACTACACTGCTCAAAAACATAAAGGGAACACTAATATATCACATCCTAGATCTGAATGAACTAATTCTAGTAAATACTTTCATCTTTACATAGTTGAATGTGCTGACAACAAAATCACACAAAAAATATCAATGGAAATCAAATTTATCAACCCATGGAGGTCTGGATTTGAAGTCACATTCAAAATCAAAGTGGAAAACCACACTACAGGCTAATCCAACTATGATGTAATGTCCTTAAAACAAGTCAAAATGAGGCTCAGTGTGTGTGGCCTCCACGTGCCCGTAGGACCTCCCTACAATGCCTGGGCATGCTCCTGATTAGGTGGCGGATGCCCTCCAGAGGGTTGTCCTCCCAGACCTGGACTAAAGCATCCGACATGATGAGCAAGACATGATGTCCCAAATGTGCTTAATCGGATTCAGGTCTGGGGGACGGGCAAGCCAGTCCATAGCATCAATGCCTTCCTCTTGCAGGAACTGCTGACACACTCCAGCCACATGAGGTCTAGCATTGTCTCACATTAGCAGGAACCCGGGGCCAACCGCACCAGCATATGGTCTTACAAGGGGTCTGAGGATCTCATCTCGGTACCTAATGGCATTAAGTCTACATCTGGCAAGCACATGGAGGGGTGTGCGGCACCCCTAAAGAAATGTAACCCCACACCATTACTGACCCATTGTCAAATTGGTCATGCTGGAGGATGTTGCAGGCATCAGAACGTTCTCCACGGCGTCTCCAGACTGTCACATCTGTCACATGTGCTCAGTGTGAATCTGTTTTCATCTGTGAAGAGCACAGGGTGCTAGTGGGGAATTAGCCAATCTTAGTGTTCTCTGGCCAATGCCAAACATCCTGCATGGTGTTGGGCTGTAAGCACAACCCCCACATGTGGACATCGGGCCCTCATACCACCCTCACGGAGTCTGTTTTTGACCGTTTGAGTGGACATGTGCACATTTGTGGCCTGCTGGAGGTCATCTTGCAGGGCTTCTCCTTGCACAAAGGCGGAGGGTAGTAGTCCTGCTGCTGGGTTGTTGCCCTCCTACGGCCTCCTCCATGTCTCCTGATGTACTGGCCTGTCTCCTGGTAGCACCTCCATGCTCTGGACACTATGCTGACAGACATAGCAAACTTTCTTGCCACAGCTCGCATTGATGTGCCATTTTGGATGAGCTGCACTACCTGAGCCACTTGTGTGGGTTGTAGACTCTGTCTCATGCTACCACTAGAGTGAAAGCACCGCCAGCATTCAAAAGTGACCAAAACATTAACCAGGAAGCATAGGAACTGAGAAGTGGTGTGTGGTCACCACCTGCAGAACTACTCCTTTATTGGGGGTGTCTTGCTTATTGCCTAAAATTTCCACCTGTTGTCTCTCTATTTGCATAACAGCATGTGAAATTGTGTGTCTATGTGGACAGTGTGATTTCACAGAAGTGTGATTGACTTGGAGTTACATTGTGGTGTTTAAGTGTTCCCTTAATTTTTTTGAGCAGTGTACTTATGTGTCATTAAGTTATTGCTCTGAAAGTGTGTCAGTAACAACAACTACGCAGTGCATTCCCCTGCAAACATGGCAGGTATGATGGGTATACAACAAATGTAAACCCAGACAAAAAAAAAAATTAGCACCGTATGCTATGAAAACGCCTGCACAGTGCAAAGGGTATAAATGTATGCGGGGAAAAAATGCAATGAAAATGTGTACACAGTATAGTGCTCTGAACCTATACGCTTTCATATTACAAATACTATGACCGTGTACACAATAAAAGTACCAAGACCGAATAAAAATACTATGACCGTATACCCACTATGAACATAACCCATTATAAATGTAATGGCCAACTATACTTTAAAAAACTCTGAACATATGTGCATATAAAGCCCTGAACGTACACACGTACACAAACACACACACACACACACACACACACACACTATAAATGCTCTAAACATAAAAACTTTAACCTCTTCACGACATAGGGCGTATGGATAACGCCCTGCATCCCGAGTCCTTAAGGACCGAGGGCGTATCCATACGCCCGTGGGAATTCCGGTCCCCACCGCTAGCCGGTTGGGGACCGGAGCCGGATGCCTGCTGAAATCGTTCAGCAGGCATCCCGGCATATCGCCCAGGGGGGTCATTATGCCCCCCCATGTCGGCGATCACCGCAGATCACTGGACAATTCAGTCCAGCGATCTGCGGCGATTCCGGGTCAATCGGGTCTCCAGTGACCCGGAATAATTGGCTGATCGGGGCCGTCAGAGACGGCCCCGAACAGCCATAGCCAGCAGGGGTGAGGTGGCACTGGTGCCACCTCACGATCGCCCTGATTCGCCGGCCGGATTACCGGCCGACCAATCAGGGCGCCTGCTGCGGGTGTCACTCCCGCACCCGCTCCGCCCCTCTTCCGGAGGACGTGAGCGGGTGCGGGACGTGCACCTCGGGTGCTGGGGACCCCGATCCCCGGCGTTAATGTTGGGATCGGGGCCCCAGGAGCAGCAGCGGCGGCGACGACGAGGGACTGACCTCATGCGGCTGGATGAAAAGGGCATGCTGGGAGCTGTAGTTATGCAACAGCAGGAGGCAGACCACCACAACAACAGCTGGAGGCACATTTGCAACAGCTGGAGGCACATTTTTTCTATGGAAAAGTGTACCTTCAGCTGTTGTATAACTACAACTCCCAGCTTGCACAAACAGCTAAAGTGCATGCTGGGAGTTGTAGTGGTGCATCTGCTGGTTGCATAACTACAACTCCCAGCATGCCCGTTGGCTGTCGGTGACTGCTGAGAGTTGTAGTTTTGCAACAGCTGAAGGCACACTGGTTGTGAAAATTAGAGTTTTTTTTTAACCTAACTCAGTGTTTCACGACCGGTGTGCCTCCAGCTGTTGCAAACTCCAACTCTCAGCAGTCAATGTACACCATGCACTGTACATGCTGGGAGTTGTAGTTTTGCAACAGCTGGAGGCACACTGGTTGTGAAACACTGAGTTAGGTCACAAACTCCGTGATACATAACCAGTTTGCCTACAGTTGTTGCAAAACTACAACTCTCAGCAGTCACCGACAGCCAATGGGCATGCTGGGAGTTGTAGTTATGCAACAGCTGGATGTCCCCCCCCCAATGTGAACGTACAGGGTACACTCACATGGGCGGAGGATTACAGTAAGTATCTGGCTGCAAGTTTGAGCTGCCGCAAATTTTTGTGCTGCAGCTCAAACTGCCAGCGAGAAACTACTGTTACCCTCCGCCCGTGTGACTGTACCCTAAAAACACTACACTACCACAAAGTAAAATAAAAAATAAAAAGCACTACATATACACATACCCCTACACAGCCCCCCTCCCCTCCCCAATAAAAATGAAAAACGTCTGGTACGCCACTGTTTCCAGAACGGAGCCTCCAGCTGTTGCAAAATAACAACTCCCAGTATTGTCGGACAGCCGTTGACTGTCCAGGCATGCTGGGAGTTTTGCAACAGCTGGAGGCCCCCTGTTTGGGAATCACTGGCGTAGAATACCCCTATGTCCAACCCTATGCAAGTCCCAAATTTAGGCCTCAAATGCGCATGGCGCTCATACTTTGGAGCCCTGTCGTATTTTAAGGCAACAGTTTAGGGTCACATATGGGGTATCGCCGTACTCGGGAGAGATTGTGTTACAAATTTTGGGGGGTATTTTCTGCTTTTACCCTTTTTAAAAATGTAAAATTTTTGGAAAAACAAGCATTTTAGGTTAAAAAAAAAATTTTTAATTTTTTTTTACATATGCAAATGTCGTGAAACACCTGTGGGGTATAAAGGTTCACTTAACCCCTTGTTTCGTTCCCCGAGGGGTCTAAGTTCCAAAATGGTATGCCATGTGTTTTTTTTTTTGCTGTCCTGGCACCATAGGGGCTTCCTAAATGCGGCATGCCCCCAGAGCAAAATTTGCTTTCAAAAAGCCAAATGTGACTCCTTCTCTTCCGAGATCTGTAGTGCGCCAGCAGAGCACTTTTCACCCCCATATGGGGTGTTTTCTGAATCGGGAGAAATTGGGCTTCAAATTTTTAGGGGTATTTTCTGCTATTACCCTTTTTAAAAATTAAAAATTTTGGGGAAAACAAGCATTTTAGGTAAAAAATTTTTTATTTTTTTTTACATTTGCAAAAGTCGTGAAACGCCTGTGGAGTATAAAGGCTCACTTTATCCCATGTTACATTTCCCGAGGGGTCTAGTTTCCAAAATGGTATGCCATGTGTTTTTTTTTTTGCTGTTCTGGCACCATAAGGGCTTCCTAAATGCAACATGCCCCCCAAAAACCATTTCAGAAAAACGTACTCTCCAAAATCCCCTTGTCGCTCCTTCCCTTCTGAGCCCGCCGAACACTTTACATAGACATATGAGGTATGTCCTTACTCGAGAGAAATTGGGCTACAAATACAAGTAAAAATTTTGTCCTTTTACCCCTTGTAAAAATTAAAAAATTGGGTCTACAAGAACATGTGAGTGTAAAAAATGAAGATTGACTGAATGTCATTTTGAATACTTTGGGGGGTGTAGTTTTTATAATGGGGTCATTTATGGGGTATTTCTAATATGAAGACCCTTCAAATCTACTTCAAACCTGAACTGGTCCCTGAAAAATACTGAGTTTGAAAATTTTGTGAAAAATCGGAAAATTGCTGCTGACCGTTGAAGCCCTCTGGTGTCTTCCAAAAGTAAAAACACGTCAATTTTATGATGCAGACATAAAGTATTGTATATGTGAACCAAAAAAAATTTATTCGTAATATCCATTTTCCTTACAAGCAGAGAGCTTCAAAGTTAGAAAAATGCTAAATTTTCAAATTTTTCATCAAATTTACGGATTTTTCACCAAGAAAGGATGCAAGTATCGACAAAAATTTACCACTATGTTAAAGTAGAATATGTCACGAAAAAACAATCTCGGAATCAGAATGATAACTAAAAGCATTCCAGAGTTATTAATGTTTAAAGTGACAGTGGTCAGATGTGCAAAAAACGCTCCGGTCCGTAAGGCCAAAATGGGCTCCGTCCTGAAGGGGTTAAAATACAATGAATGTAAACAAATACTATGACCATATACCCATCATGAAGCTCTGAACGTATACACTTTATAACACTATAACTAAATACAAAACTGTGACTGTAACGCTATGACCCCATACCCATAGTAAAAGCTATGCCCCATACCCATAGTAAAAGCTATGAACAAAAACACTAAAGATGAGCGAACTTACAGTAAATTTGATTCGTCACGAACGTCTCGGCAGTTGATGACTTTTCTTGCATAAATTAGTTCAGCTTTCAGGTGCTCCCGTGGGTTGGAAAAGGTGGATACAGTCCTAGGAGACTCTTTCCTAGGACTGTATCCACCTTTTCCAGCCCACCGGAGCACCGGAAAGCTGAACTAATTTATGCATGAAAAGTCAGCAAGTTGGTGACAAATCAAATTTACTGTAAGTTCGCTCATCTCTAAAAAAACACAAAAGGGGGAGATTTATTGAATCCTGTCCAGAGGAAAAGTTGGTAAATTGCCCATAGCAACCAATCAGATCCCTTCCTTCATTTTTGAAAATGCCTCTGAAAAATGAAAGTACCGGTAGTAATTTGATTTGTTGCTATGGGCAACTCAGCAACTTTACATTGCACAGGTTTTGATAAATCTCCCCCAAAATACTTGGAAATGTATACGCATTATAAATACTGAGACTATATGCACACATTGTAAATACAACAAAAACGTCACATTCTAAACTAACAGTATACACCTTCTAAATGCTACAACCACGTACACTTTAAAATATCACAATGTATACCTATGCTCTGGTCGTGTACACATTATAAATACAACTAAAATATACCTATGCTATGACTGAGTACACATTCTGGCATGAACGAAATTGAGAATGAACCTATGCATGTACACAGAATTAAAAGCTATGAGCGGAAAACTTTATGAATCCAGTGTCCATATAGACGTGTTATAAATGCTATGAAATGTATTATTAGCGGAAACATTATGAACGTATAAATGCAATGGGTGAATACACAGAGTAACTGCAGTGAACGTGTTATAAATGCTATAAAAATTTAAAACGTAATGAAACAAAATGTAAACTGAAACAATATGAACGTATAAACACAACAGATGTATACACACAAAAAAAACAACAACTTATAGATGTATACATATTATGAACGCAATAAACCCTATGCATGTATACACAATATAAACCCTATGCATGCATACACAATATAAACCCTATGCATGCATACACATCATTAAACCTACGCATGTATACATATTGTAAACCCTATGCACGTGATAACGCATGTATGTGTGTACGCTATAAACAGTAAGTAATGTATTGATGGAAAGAATGCCTTTTTCCTATACTGCTAGAGATAATGACTTAAAGGGGTTATCCAGGAAAACACACACACACACACACACACACACACACACACACACACACACACACACACACACATACATACACAGTGACCCCCCCGACCTACGATATGATGAAAACGACATACGATGGCCTCTCAGAGGCCATCGCATGTCGATGTCAGCATCGACATACGATGCTTTTTTATGTCGGGGCCATCGCATTAAGTGCTATCCGGCAGCGTCAAATGCTGCTGCTGCCGGATAGCAGCTTAATGTTCCCCGGTGTCTTCTCGGCCCTCTCCGATGACGTCAATACGCTGCTGCGCATGCCATCCAATAGGAATGGCGTATGCAGCGGCGTAATGACGTCGCTACGCAGGCCCAGTGAGGCCTTGCGGAAGACAGAAGAGGACCGGAGAAGACAGAAGAGGACCGGAGAAGATCAGGATAGCCCAGCGGAGGCCCGGGATCAACATCGGCGGGGACACCATCTCGAGCGGTGGGGAGAGGCGAGTACAGCTTCCTATACTTTACATTGCACGAATCCCTCAACATACGATGGATTCGACAAACGATGGCTCGTTTGGAACGAATTACCATCGTATGTTGAGGGACCACTATATATATATATATATATATATATATATATTAGGGATGTAAGAAAAATCGATTCCCGCGATTATCGCGATTTTTCACTTGCCGATACTGAATCGATTCAAAATATTTTTGAATCGATTCTTTTAGTGATGTGGAATTTGTATCTCCTGATGCACAGAAAGCATGTCCCGGGCATCAGGAGATACAAGTTCCACATTTTGTCAGCCGGATCTGACACGGTGGCGGCGCTCTGGATGTATGGAGCGGGCTCAGACTCGTGCTCGCTCCATACTCTGCGGCCCCCGGCTGATTTCAGTATCCGGGGGCCGCTGATGCATCACCGCTGCTAATATCCAGCATGCGGTGCTCTGTAGTGTGTATGGAGTGGGCTCCCGTCTCGTGCCCGCTCCATACTCTGCAGCCCCCGGCTGTTCTCAATAGCCGGGGGCCGCCGCTAATAGCCAGCATGCGGCGATCGCCGCGGCTGGCTATTAACCCTTTAGATCGCCGCTGTCAAAGCTGACAGCGGCGTCTAAAGGGAGATGTGTATGCTCTCCGTGGCTCTGTCATTGATAGATCCTGGCTGGACCAGGCTCTATCAATGGATCGCAGATGAATGGAGTTCAATAGAACTCTATTCATCTGTCTGAGGAATCTAATGATTCCTAAAAGACTAATAAAGTGTACAAAAAAAAATAAAATAAAAATAAAGTTTTAATAAAAGACATTGTTTTTTAGACAGAATCAGGATATATCGCGATGTATGGTCACCTAGACGGTATCGCGATATATCGGGATATATCGAATCGCCACACTGGTATCGCGATTCGAATCGAATCGCCAAATTCTTGGCGATTCACACCCCTAATAAATATATATATGTATTTTATTAGTTTATATTTCTCTACTATATTTTATTCACTCTTCTTTTGATTCTTCTTGTTCTTCTGCTAGTTTCATGGATTACTTCCCTCATCTGGGTCACTTATATCCACAGTGCTGATGCACTACACCTAATTCTGCATATTGTTCAGCAGGTTTGGTTCACTTAGGGTTAACATCTGCTCTCAGCAGGTTTGGTTCACTTAGGGTTAACATCTGCTCTCAGCAGGTTTGACAGCCTGTGCTCTTGCGATCCTGAAACACTGCCTCTGCCTCGCACACAGTGTTGACAGTTGCCGGGACAACGGGTCATGTGACCAGACTGGTCTCATGACAGGGATCTCATATCTGGAAGTGCTTTCAGTCTCTCACGCAGGCGCAGTAACTAATTACCCACGCTTGCAGCACCATTACATGGATCAGGTGAATGCCTCCCCTTCATTGTTCAGTATGTATGGATTTCTATGAATCGTTTTGTGTACACATGTGTTGCATAGCTTCTTGTTATATGTAATTTAACTATGAATTGTATCTTTCAAGCTATGTTTTTAATATTTTTACTATTACTCTGCACAGTATGCACTAGTGCACTTTATATACCAGTATGCACTTTATATACCAGTATGCACTATTTTCTACATGAATTTATATTTACACTTATATAGTTTTTATTTGATTTGTACTAATGATCACTTTATGAAATTGTTTGGCACTAATGATTTGTATGGGCATAAAAGCCCTAGGTTTGTGTATCACTATGCTTGAAAAAGGCTCCAGGAGGAGCTGAAACGTTGTAATGCTGACATGAGATATTAAATCACTTATTTTGTTGGAGTGCTGCGCCTGTATCTGGTATATATATATATATATATATATATATATATATATATATATATATATATATCTCAACTGGCTCCAGAAAGTTAAACAGATTTGTAAATTACTTCTATTAAAAAAATCTTAATCCTTTCAGTACTTATGAGCTTCTGAAGTTAAGGTTGTTCTATTCTGTCAAAGTGCTCTCTGATGACACGTGTCTCGGGAAACGCCCAGTTTTGAAGCATACCCCCATAGCAAACATCTTCTAAACTGGGTGTTTCCCGAGACATGTGTCATCAGAGAGCACTTAGACAGAAAAGAACAACCTTAACTTCAGAAGCTCATAAGTACTGAAAGGATTAAGATTTCTTAATAGAAGTAATTTACAAATCTGTTTAACTTTCTTTAGCCAGTCTATATATTAAAAAAAAAGTTTTTTCCTGGGATACCCCTTTAACCTGTCCAGGACAAAGGGCATATAGGTACGCCCTCGGACCCTGGTACTTTAATCCCCTAAGGACGGAGCCCTTTTTCACCTTAAGGACTGAGCCCTTTTTTGCAATTCTGACCACTGCATTATTTATTTATTTATTTATGCATTAGTAACACTGGGATGCTTTTACCGATTATTCTGATCCTTTAACATAGCAGTAATTTTTTGTCGTTACTTGCATCCTTTCTTGGTGCAAAATCACAAAATTTCATGAAAATTTAGCATTTTTCTAACTTTGAATCTCTCTGCTTGTAAGAAAAATGGATATTCCAAATAAATGTATATTGATTCACAAATACAATGAGGGACATTTATCAATGTTTGCTTATGTATTCTTTTTTTTAGTAATTTTTTCCTTACTTTTTTTTTTGCTTATGTGTGACTTACCATTTATACTCGAGTATAAGCCGACCCGAAAATAAGCCGAGGCCCCTAATTTCACCCCAAAATCCCAGGAAAAGTTATTGACTCGAGTATAAGCCTAGGGTGGGAAATACATCATCCCCCCTGTCATCATCCATACCCCCGTCGTTAACACCCTCATCATCATCACCCTGTCATCATCCCCCCTTCATCATCACCGCCTGTCATCATCCCACAACCCCCCCATCATCCCCTTGTCATCATCCCCTCCCCCCTTCATCATCCCCTTATCATCCCACACCCCCCTCCTTCATCATCCCCTTATCATCACCATATGTCATCAGCCCCCCCCCTTCATCATCACCGCTTGTCAATGTCTGATACAGTAGTCTTCAACCTGCAGACCTCCAGATGTTTGAAAACTACAACTTCCAGCAAGCCCGGGCAGCCATCGGCGTTGCCTTGACGACGACACAGAGCGGCGTTGATAATGAACGTCCTTCTGCGTCGTCGTCAAGGCAACGTCACTATTCCGGGGCCGGGCCCGAAGCGCGGAGAAGAGGCCCCCCGGTGAAGAGGGCAGCCCGGAACCACTATCCCACCGGACGACCTCCCCACCGGACAGTCCTGCAGCACCGGACCAGCGCACCCTAACGTCCCGCCGAGCGGAGTACAAAACTAAAGGGGGTGAGAGGGGGAGGATTGGATGATGTCGAAGGCCGATGGCTGCCCGGGCTTGCTGGGAGTTGTAGTTTTGAAACATCTGGAGGTCAGCAGGTTGAAGACCACTGAGGGTGGAGAGTTCACTCGAGTATAAGCCGAGGGGGTGTTTTCAGCACGAAAAATCATGCTGAAAAACTCTGCTTATACTCTAGTATATATGGTATTTATCAACTGGTTTCAGCCTATTGATAATTTTCATTCACGTAAGCAATTTTTCCTTTTTTACTTTGGTAGTAGCTTTTTCTGCTCCATGTTTGAGCTGGAGTAAGGCTGGGTCCACACTACGTTTTGTCCCATACGGGAGCGCATACGGCAGGAGGGAGCTAAAACCTCGCGCTCCCGTATGTGACCGTATGCGCTCCCGTATGTCATTCACTTCAATGAGCCGACCGGAGTGAAACGTTCGGTCCGGTCGGCTCATTTTTGCGCCGTATGCGCTTTTACAACCGGACCTAAAACCGTGGTCAACCACGGTTTTAGGTCCGGTTGTAAAAGCGCATACGGCGCAAAAATGAGCCGACCGGACCGAACGTTTCACTCCGGTCGGCTCATTGAAGTGAAGGGCATACGGGAGCGCATACGGTCACATACGGGAGCGCGAGGTTTTAGCTCCCTCCTGCCGTATGCGCTCCCGTATGGGACAAAACGTAGTGTGGACCCAGCCTAAATTTTGTCAATTTTTAACCTTGTTGCGACTTTTTTTTGCGCAGCTGCGACTGTCGCAGTTGATAAATACCCGACTTAATTAAATCCATTTTAAACATTTACTACGCAAGCAAGTTTGAATTTTCTTGCTTTTCTTGTTCTTCATGCAAATTGTCGCACAAAAACACACAGTCGCAGTTGCGACAATTATAGTAAAGAAAACTTGACTAAACCCATTGATAAATGTCCATCAATATGTCTACTTTATGTTGGTATCATAAAATTGACCTATTTTTACTTTTTGAAGACATCAGAGGGCTTCAAAGTATGGCAGCAATTTTCAAAATTTTCATGAAAATTTCAAAATCTGAATTTTTCAGGGACCATTTAAGTTTGAACTGGATTTGAGGGGCCTTTCTGTGAGAAATACCCAATAAATGTCCCCATTATACAAACTACACCCCTCAAAGTTTTCAAAATGACATTCAAAACGTGTGTTAACCCTTTAGGTGTTTCACAAGAATTGCAGCAAAGTGGAGGAGAGAAAAATCAAAATCTGCGTTTTTTACACTAACATGTTCTTGTAGCCCCATTTTTAAAAGTTGTAAAAGGAGAAAAAGCCCCCCAAAATTTGTAGCCCAATTTCTCTTGAGTACGAAAATACCTCATATGTTGACATAAAGTGCTCACAACATAGCTCAAGAGGGAAAGAGCAACTGTAGGATTTTTGAAAGAGAATTTTGCAGTCATGGTTTTTGGGGGACATGATGCATTTAGTCAGCCCCCCACAGTGCCAGAACAGCGGGGGGAAAAACACATGGCATACTATTTTGGAAACTACACCCCTCAAGGAACATAACAAGGGGTATAGAGAACCTTAACACCTCACAGGTGTTTGACAACTTTGCCAGAAAGTTGGACATGAAAATGGAAAATGTTATTTTTAAAACTATAAATGATGGTGTTACCTGAAAATTTTCTTTTTTACAAGGGATAATAGGAGAAAATGGATCCCAAAATTTGAAGCCCAATTTTTCCTGATTAAGAAAACGCCCCATAAGTGGACGTTAAGTGCTCTGCTGGCGCACTACAATGCTTAGAAGAAAAGTAGCAAAATTTGGCTTTTTGAAAGAGAATTTTGCTGGAATGGTTTTTGGGGGGCATGTTGCATTTAGGAAGTCTCCATGATGCCAGAACAGCAAAAATCCCCCCACATGGCATACTATTTTGGAAACTCAAGGAATGTAACAAAAAAAATTATGGTGTTACTTCGAATTTTTCATTTTCACATAGTGTAATAGGAGAAAATGGACCCCACAATTTGAAGCATAATTTCTCCCAGTAAAGAAAACACCCCATATGTGGATGTTAACCCCTTAAGGACTCATTTTGGCCTTAAGGACTCAGACAATTTAATTTTTACGTTTTCATTTTTTCCTCCTCGCATTCTAAAAATCATAACTCTTATATTTTCATCCACAGACTAGTATGAGGGCTTGTTTTTTGCGCGACCAGTTGTCCTTTGTAATGACATAACTCATTATATCATAAAATGTATGGCGCAACCAAAAAACACTATTTTTGTGGGGAAATTAAAACGAAAAACGCAATTTTGCTAATTTTGGAAGGTTTCGTTTTCACGCCGTACAATTTATGGTAAAAATTACGTGTTCTTTATTCTGGAGGGTCAATACGATTAAAATGAAACCCATTATTATTACATACTTTTATAATATTGTTGCGCTTAAAAAAAATCACGAACTTTTTAACCAAATTAGTACGTTTATAATCCCCTTTTTATTTTTCCGTATAAGCGGCGGTATGGGGGCTAATTTTTTGCGCCATGATCTGTACTTTTTTTTTGATACCACATTTGCATATAAAAAACTTTTAATACATTTTTTATAATTTTTTTTTAATAAAATGTAATAAAAAAGTCGGAATTTTGGACTTTTTTTTTTTCGTTCACGCCGTTAACCGTACGAGATCATTAACATTTTATTTTAATAGCTCGGACATTTCCGCACGCGGCGATACCAAATATGTCTATAAAAAAAAAAATTACGCTTTTTGGGGGTAAAATAGGAAAAAACGGACGTTTTACTTTTTTATTGGGGGAGGGGATTTTTCACTTTTTTTTTACTTTTACTTTTACATTTTTTTTACATTTTTTTTTACACTTGAATAGTCCCCATAGGGGACTATTCATAGCAATACCATGATTGCTAATACTGATCTGTTCTACGTATAGGACATAGAACAGATCAGTATTATCAGTCATCTTCTGCTCTGGTCTGCTCGATCACAGACCAGAGCAGGAGATGCCAGGAGCCGCACGGAGGAAGGAGAGGGGACCTCCGTGCGGCGTTATGAATGATCGGATCCCCGCAGCAGCGCTGCGGGCGATCCGATCATTCATTCAAATCGCGCACTGCCGAAGATGCCGGGATCTGTATTGATCCCGGCACCTGAGGGGTTAATGGCGGACGCCCGCGAGATCAGCCGCGCATGACACGGGCATCGCTCCGATGCCCGCGGTTATGCTTAGGACGTAAATGTACGTCCTGGTGCGTTAAGTACCACCTTACCAGGACGTACATTTACGTCCTGCGTCCTTAAGGGGTTAAAGGGGTATACCAGGAAAAAACTTTTTTATATATATATCAACTAACTCCAGAAAGTTAAACAGATTTATTAATTACTTCTATTAAAAAATCTTAATACTTTCAGTACTTATGAGCTTCTGAAGTTAAGGCTGTTCTTTTCTGTCTAAATCCTCTCAGATGACACCTGTCTCGGGAAACACCCAGTTTAGAAGAGGTTTGCTATGGGGATTTGCTTCTAAACTGGGCGTTTCCCGAGACAGGTGTCATCAAAGAGGATATAGACAGAAAAGAACAACCTTAACTTCAGAAGCTCATAAGTGCTGAAAGGATTAAGATTTTTTAATAGAAGTAATTTACAAATCTGTTTAACTTTCTGGAGCCAGTTGATCTATAAAAAAAAAAAGTATATTCCTGGATAACCCCTTTAACCTCTTAAGGACCAGGCCATTTTACACCTTAGGACCAGAGCGTTTTTTGCACATCTGACCACTGTCACTTTAAACATTAATAACTCTGGAATGCTTTTAGTTATCAATCTGATTCCAAAATTGTTTTTTTGTGACATATTCTACTTAAACATAGTGGTAACATTTTGTGGTAACTTGCATCCTTTCTTGGTGAAAAATCCCAAAATTTGATAAATTTGAAAATTTTGCATTTTTCTAACTTTGAAGCTTTCTGCTTGTAAGGAAAATGGATATTTCAAATATTTATTTTTTTTATTCACATTTCCAATATGTCTACTTTATGTTTGCATCATAAAATTGACGTGTTTTTACTTTTGGAAGACACCAGAGGGCTTCAAAGTTCAGCAGCAATTTTCCAATTTTTCACAAAATTTTGAACCTCGCTTTTTTTCAGAGACCAGTTCAGGTTTGAAGTGGATTTGAAGTGTCTTCCCATTAGAAATACCCCACAAATGACCCCATTATAAAAACTAGACCCCCCAAAGTATTCAAAATGACATTCAGTAAGTGTTTTAACCCTTTAGGTGTTTCACAGGAATAGCAGCAAAGTTAAGGAGAAAATTCACAATCTTTATTTTTTACACTCGCATGTTCTTGTAAACCAAATTTTTTATTTTTACAAGGGGTAAAAGGAGAAAATGTATACTTATATTTGTAGCCAATTTTTCTCGAGTAAGCACATACCTCATATGTCTATGTTAAGTGTTCGGCGGGCGCAGTAGAGGGCTCAGAAGCGAAGGAGCGATAAGGGGACTTTGGAGAGTACGTTTTTCAGAAATGGTTTTTGGGGGGCATGTTGCATTTAGGAACAGCAAAAATAACCCACATGGCATACCATTTTGGAAACTAGACCCCTTGGGGAACGTAACAAGGAATAAAGTGAGCCTTAATACCCCACAGGTGTTTCACGACTTTTGCATATGTAAAAAAAATTATTATTTTTTTCACTAAAATGTGTTTCCCCCCAAATGTAACATTTTTGCAAGGGTTAATAGCAGAAAATACCCCTCAAAATTTGTAACCCCATCTCTTCTGAGTATGGAGGTACCCCATAAGTTGGCATGAAGTGCATTATGGGCGAACTACAATGCTCCAAAGAGAAGGAGTGATATTTGACTTTTTGAGAGCAAATTTTGCTCGGGGGGCATGTCGCATTTAGGAAGCCCCTATGGTGCCACAACAGCAAAAAATACCCACATGGCATACCATTTTGGAAACTAGACCCCTTGAGGAACGTAACAAGGAATAAAGTGAGCCTTAATACCCCACACGGGTTTTACGACTTTTGCATATGTAAAATAAAAAATAAAAATTTTCACTAAAATGTGTGTTTCCCCCCAAATTTCACATTTTTGCAAGGGTTAATAGCAGAAAATACCCCCCAAAATTTGTAACCCCATCTCTTCTGAGTATGGAGGTACCCCATAAGTGGACCTGAAGTGCACTACGGGCAAACTACAATGCTCAGAAGAGGAGGAGCACCATTGAGCTTTTGGAAAGAGAATTCGTTTGGAATGGTAGTCAGGGGCCATGTGCATTTACAAAGCCCCCCGTGGTGCCAGAACAGTGGACCCCCCCCCACATGTGACCCCATTTTGGAAACTACACCCCTCACAGAATTTAATAAGTGGTGCAGTGAGCATTTACACCCCACTGGCGTTTGACAGATCTTTGGAAGTGGGCTGTGCAAATGGAAAATTAAATTTTTCATTTTCACGGATCACTGTTCCAAAAATCTGTCAGACACCTGTGGGGCGTAAATGCTCACTGTACCCCTTATTACATTACATGAGGGGTGTAGTTTCCAAAATGGGGTCACATATGGGGGGGGTCCATTGTTCTGGTACCATGGGGGCTTTGTAAACACAAGTGGCCTTCAATTCCGGACAAATTTTCTCTTCAAAATCCCAATGGCACTCCTTCTCTTCTGAGCATTGTAGTGCACCCATAGAGCACTTTACATCCACATATGGGGTATGCTCTTACTCAGAAGAAATTGGGTTACAAATTTTGGGGGGCTTTTTTTTATTTTCCCTTGTGAAAATGAAAAATTTAGGGTGACACCAGCATTTTAGTGAAAAGAAATTTTTTTTTTTATTTTCCCATCCAACTTTAATGAAAATTTGTCAAACACCTGTTAGGTGTTCAGGCTCACTATACCCCTTGTTACGTTCCGTGAGGGGTGTCGTTTCCAAAATGGGGTCACATGTGGGTATTTATTATTTGGGATTTATGTCAGAACCGCTGTAAAATCAGCCACCCCTGTGCAAATCACCAATTTAGGCCTCAAATGTACATGGTGCGCTCTCACTCCTGAGCCTTGTTGTGCGTCCGCAGAGTATTTTACGCCCACATATGGGGTATCTCCGTACTCAGGAGAAATTGCGTTACAAATTTTGGGGGTCTTTTTTTCCTTTTACCTCCCGTGAAAATAAAAAGTAAAAGGACAACACCAGCATGTTAGTGTAAAAAAAATTTTTTTTTACACCAACAGGCTGGTGTAGACCCCAACTTTTCTTTTTCATAAGGGGTAAAAGGAAAAAAAGCCCCCAAAATTAGTAGTGCAATTTCTCCTGAGTACGGAGATACCCCATATGTGGCACTAAACTGTTTCCTTGAAATACGACAGGGCTCTGAAGTGAGAGAGCGCCATGCGCATTTGAGGACTAAATTAGGGATTACACAGGGGTGGACATAGGGGTATTCTACGCCAGTGATTCCCAAACAGGGTGCCTCCAGCTGTTGCTAAACTCCCAGCATGCCTGGACAGTTAGTGGCTGTCCGGAAATGCTGGGAGTTGTTGTTTTGCAACAGCTGGAGGCTCTGTTTTGGAAACACTGCCGTACAATAAATTTTTTATTTTTTATTAGGGGGACAGTGTAAGGGGGTGTATATGTAGTGTTTTACTCTTTATTATGTGTTAGTGTAGTGTTTTTAGGGTACATTCGCACTGGCGGGTCTACAGTGAATTTACCGCTAGGAGTTTGCGCTGCGGTGAAAAATTTGCCACAGCTCATACTTGAAGCAGAAAACTTACTGTAAACCTGCCCGTGTGAATGTACCCTGTACGTTCACATGGGGGGGGCAAACCTCCAGCTGTTTCAAAACTACAACTCCCAGCATGTACTGACAGACCGTGCATGCTGGGAGTTGTACTTTTGCAACAGCTGGAGGCACACTGGTTGGAAAACCTTCAGTTAGGTTCTGTTACCTAACTCAGTATTTTCCAACCAGTGTGCCTCCAGCTGTTGCAAAACATCAACTCCCAGCATGTACTGATCGCCGAAAGGCATGCTGGGAGATGTAGTTATGCAACAGCTGGAGGGATCGCAACTACAACTCCCAGCATGCAGAGACAGCTGTTTGCTGTTTAGGCATGCTGGGAGTTGCAGTTTTGCAACATCTGGAGAGCTATAGTTTAGAGACCACTGCACAGATTTAGAGGGGTTCAAGTTGTAAATCACTGTCCAGTGGTCTCTAAACCGTGGCCCTCCAGATATTGCAAAACTACAACTCACAGCATGCCCAGACAGCAAACTGCTGTCTGGGCATGCTGGGAGTTGTAGTTTTGCAACATCTGGAGGCGCACAGTATAGAGATCACTTTGCAGTGGTCTCAAACTGTAGACCTCCAGTTGTTGCAAAACTGCAACTCCCAGCAAGCCTAAACAGCTCTCTGGGCATGCTGGGAGTTGTAGTTTTGCAACATTTGGAGGGTTACAGTTTAGAGACCACTATAGTGGTCTCAGACTGTTGCCCTCCAGATGTTGCTAAGTAACTCACCGGCTTCCGTTGGATCCAGGGAGCTGCGTCGCCGTCCTCTTCTTCCGCCGATCGTCGCCCGCTGCCGCCGCTAATCGTCGCCCGCTGCCGCCGCCGATGGGTAAGTGGATCTTCGGCACCGGTCCCTGTCGGTTTCCCCGTCCTGCCCCACCTATTGTGGGTGGGCAGGATGGGGAAACCGAAAGTAAACCCCTCCGCCCCCGATCTGCTATTGGTGGTCGCGTCTAGACCACCAATAGCAGAGATAGGAGGGGTGGCACCTCTGCCACCTCACTCATATCGCTACAGGGGGATCGTGGGTGTCTAGGACACCCGCGATTCCCCTTCTATTCCGGGTCACCATAGACCCGTATGACCCGGAATCGGCGCAAATCGCAAGTGTGAATTCACTTGCAATTTGCGCCGATCGCCAACATGGGGGGGTCTGATGACCCCCCTGGGAATTTGCGCGGGGTGCCTGCTGATAGATATCAGCAGTCACCCCGGCCCGATCCCCGCCCGGCAAGGACCGAAATTCCCACGGGCGTAAAGGTACGCCCTTGGTCCTTAAGTACCAGGGAGCAAAGGCGTACCTGTATGCCCTTGGTCCTTAAGGGGTTAAGTGCTCTTCTGGTGCAGTACAGGTCTCAGAAGGCGCGCCATTGGACTTTTGGAGATAGAATTTTGCTGGAATTTAAGTCGGGGGCCATGTGCATTCACAAACCTCGCATGGTGCCAGAACAGCAGAACCCCCCCCCCCACGTGACCCCATTTTGGAAACTACACCCATCACAGAATGTAATAAAGGGTGCATTGAGCATTTACACCCCACTGGCGTTTGACAGATCTTTTGAACAGTGGGCTGTGCAAATGAAAAGGTAAATTTTTCATTTTCACGGACCACTGTTCAAAAAAATCTGTCAGACACCTGTGGGGTGTAAATGCTCACTGTACACCTTATTAAATTCTGAGAGGGGTGTCGTTTCCAAAATGGGGTCACACGTGTGTATTTATTTTTCTGCGTTTATGTCAGAACCGCTGTAAAATCAGCCACCCCTGTGCAAATCACCAATTTAGGCCTCAAATGTACATAGTGCACTCTCACTCCTGAGCCTTGTTGTGGGTCCGCAGAGCATTTTACGTCCACATATGGGGCATTTCCGTACGTTACAAATTTTCGGGGTCTTTTTTTTTTCTTTTCCTTCTTGTGAAAATAAAAAGTATGGTCCAACACCAGCATGTAAGTGTAAACTTTTTTTTTTTCTTATACACTAACAGGCTGGTTTAGACCCCAACTTTACCTTTGCATAAGAGGTAAAAGGAGAAAAAGACCCCCAAAATTTGTTGGGCAATTTTTCCCGAGTACGGAAATACCCCATTTGTGGCCCTACACTGTTGCCTTGAAATACGACAGAGCTCCGAAGTGAGAGAGTGCCATGCGCATTTGAGGCCTAAATTTGATATTTGCATAGGGACGGACACGGATGCAAGAGTTAGACTTGCCTCGGATACCAAAATTACCCTACGGCAGTGTTTCCCAAACAGGGCGCCTCCAGCTGTTTAGAAACTCTCAGCATGCCTGGGTATGTGTATATGTAGTGTTTTACCCTTTATTTTGTGTAAATGTAGTGTAGTGTAATGTTTTTAGGGTACAGTCAGACTGCGGGGGGATTACAGAGAGTTTCCTGCTGGGAGTTTGAGCTGGAGCGGAAAACTTGCAGCGACTTGCAGAGACTAACTGTAAACCCCCGCCGTGTGAATGTACCCTGTACATTCCGCATGCCCTTTGGCTGTCTGTGCATGCTGAGGGTTGTGGTTATGCAACAGCTGGAGGCACACTGGTTGCAAAACACTGAGTTAGGTTGGGAAACATTTTCTTTTTCCCAACTCAATGTTTCCCAATCAGTGTTCTCCCAGCTGTTGCAAAACAACAACTCCCAGCATGCATGGTCTGTCAGTGCACCACTACCACCTCGCTCCTATCCCTTAGGATGATCTGAAATGTCACTGACCGCTCCGATCATCCCTATTTTCGGGCGATCGGGTCATCAGAGACCCGATCAGCCCGGAATTGCAGCAAATGGCCAATCTGAATTTATCGGCGATTTGCGCCGATGGCCGACATGGGGGGGGGGGGGTCCTGACACCCCCCAGGCATTTGCACGGGATGCCTGCTGAATGATTTCAGCAGGCATCCCGGTCCGGTCCACGACCGGCTAGTGGCGAGGACCGAAATTCACACGGGGGAATTAAGTACCAAGTACCATACTCATGGTATGCCCTGGTCCTGTTAACGGAGTTTAAACTGTTCTCACCAACGGAGAACATATTAAGCCTGGTGGCCCCTCCAGTTGGTTGCTACGGGCAGCCAGGACCCTCGGATAATGCGTAGCATTAACCCTTTAGACACCACAATCAACTTTGATCTAAACGTTTTCTAAAATGAAAGTGATACTGTCCCGGCAGCTCAGCGGAGCTGATCAGGACCATCATGACAAAATTGGTGCGATACTAAGCGTATGCTTTAACCTCTAACAACAAAAATTATAATTTGGAGACACATTCCCTTAAGGAATATACATTCAGTGTAGGCTCCAGGAAAGTATAAGATGACCAAGTTTTTTGGATCCATAAAGAAAATGCATTTTAAAAAAAATGGTAAAAAAGGGAAAGTGGGAGCAATAAGGCAACAGGTCCCAACTATGCAACTTATAGTTAAACTTATAGTTAAACACTTTTGCAACTTTTATGTTGCTCTATGGAGGGAAAATTACTGGCTGTCATTTTCCCTTTAAATGGGCACTGTCAGATTCAAAAACTTTTAATATGTTGTACATTTTGGCAAAACATTAACATTTTTAAAATACTTAAGAGAACTTTATTTTCTTTTTATAGAAATCATGGCTTATAAAATCATGGCTTTGTCCAAGCTGAAGCACAGGCATAGACAACGTCCAGTAAGTGAGGGTGGGCTAGCACTCCTCTGTGCTTGCCACTGTCTGACAGGACTCTTCTGTGCTCTCTCATATCTGAAAGTACTCCTCTGTGCTCTCTTCTTTCCTATCAGAAAGGAGAGAGCAAAGAGGAGTGCTAGCCCACCCTCACTTACTGGAATTTCTCCATGCCTGTGCTTCAGCTTAGACAAAGCCATGATTTCTATAAAAAGGAAATAACATTTTCTTATGAAGCATATTAGAAAAGTTAAAGGGAAGCTTTTTTCTGTTCCTGCCTATTGCCAATCTATCCCTAACCCCCTCCCTGCTTTAAATTTTTCTTTTTACTATTTAAAAAAAAAAACTTTTTGTGTGCCTGGGGGGGACTTCCGCCCTTAGTTTATCTACACAGGGTGCCTCCAGCTGTTTCACCACTACAACTCCCAGCTTGCCCTGACATCTATTGGCTGTCAGGGCATGCTGGGAGTTGTAGTAGTGAAACAGCTGGAGGCACCCTGTGTAGATAAGCTATAGGTTAGCTCCATGCGGCGCTAGCCCGTTCCCTCCGTCAACCCCCCACCCCCCCACCCACCCCCCCACCCCCCCCCCCCCCGCGCGCGCGCCATACCCCGTTCCCTCCATCACAACCCCCCTCCCCCGCATACCCCGTTCCCTCCATCACAAACCCCGCTCCCGCAAACCCCTTTCCCTCATTACACTTACAGTTACTGCAGAGTCCGGCAGCGGGCGTGCAGGGACAGCGGCGCGACGACATGTGCGGGAGGAGTGGCCTCCCAGCCAGTGGCCGGGGAGCCAATGCGCTCGCTCCCTGCCTGTCTGACTGACAGGCAGGGAGCGAGAGCAGCCTAAATGAAAAAGGACTGATTGCCAGGCCAAAATCAGTCCTTTTTCAGGCGTGACGTCACGCCAGGCTGCAGCCGGCCACTAGGAGGGTGACCCCTAGTGGCCGGTATTTAAATGTAAATTAAAGCATTTTAATGAAAAAAATAATAATAAAAGTATATTAGAGATATGTTGTAGTATATAAGTACTACAACATATCAAAAAATAAAGTTGGTGACAGTGCCCATTTAATGTTTGGCCAAGATGTATAACATATAAAACGTTTTTATACCTGACAGTGCCCATTTAAGCATCAATAGTGTGTAAAAAAAGAAGAAAAAAATCCAATATACGACTGATAATAAAATCAAATATCTTTTGCATTAAGTATGGTATTTTATACAGAATGCAGCTGGGATGAAAGCAACCACCTGTAGAGAAACACAATACAATCCTACATACATTTTCCTGTTACCTAAAAACTTAATCTGTACCTATATCAGAAGAAAGCAAATGAATTCAATAACAGAACTGCAGTTACCTAAAACCAGATTATAAAACATGGCTAGTTGCTTACCTGTTACTGAAGGATACCTTATGGCAGATCACAATAGGGGGTCTGGATAAATGGTCATACTCTACACACACATATATATTTATAGTGTACAGCATGCAGATACACTGTTTTAAACAATGAGAGGGAAAGCTTAAACTTAAGAAATAAAACCAGCACTGCATGGCTCTAGAGGTTTTGTTAATCTTGAGGGAACACACAGATGTAAATTTCTAAGCAAGGGACCTAGGGATTTTACATGTCAGACACTGTATGGCTGTGTTGTAGCAAATCAGCTGTCAGCCAAACAAACAATATTTTAGCTAAAATGGCATGCTTAGTCCTGATCAGTTAAAGGGTTATCCTCTAAACTACACATCCTATAGTTCCAATAGTTCCATGCTTGCAAGTATGAGGTCACTTTCCTCCCTTACACACATCAGCTACCCCACCCATTGAAACCCAGTGTTTTCTAACCAGAGGGCCTACAGCTGTTGCAAAATTGAAGCAGGACTGGCTCCCTCTGATCATCTGAGTAGAGATGTCAGGTCTCAATGCACTGCAACCTGGGAAATCCCGAGACATGAGTATTTTTGTATGCTGTTAAAAATAAATATTGGGGCGATAATCACAGAAAAATTGCAAGACCACCATCACATACAGGTACAGACACTATATAATGAATTACACTAACTTTACAGCCCCTGTAGCATAGTAAAAAAAAAAAAAAAAAAAATCCTGAAATACCCCTTTACATACAGTGCCCTTGTGGAAAAATAAAAATCTTGTGAAACTCATTAGCCCTGCTTTACTATTGTAAACCAGACCTGTTTTGTTGGGTTGCGTGCCAAAATCCGTGCCAGAATTTCAAAAACCTAACCAACTCTCCATTTTATTTAGTAAACATGAAAAGGGGGCGAGGCCATCGGGTAAAGGGGCATGTTCCTGACATTTTCAAAAAATCCCAACATATTTATTAAGGTTTCCACATAAAATGTGGTAGATTTGAGCTCTGGAAAACCCTACATCTCAGTGCGTTTGTAAAAAAAAAAAACGGAAAATGTAGGGAAACCTTAGTAAATACCATGGAAAAATATATCTGTTGGGGGAAAAAAAAACAAAGAAAACTACATTCCAATCTTCATAAAATCAGGGCCAATGAGTCTCTATTCCATCTGCAACATTCAGATGGCAGGGTCAAGAGCCCTGTACAAGAATGTTGTTTTTTTTTTTTTTTTTTTTTTAAATCCTGCTCTTGCTTAATTTCTGAGCATAAACCCCCCTCCAGCTGGGTATGTGTTCCACACCCATTAACATATGTCCAATCCCGCCCGCTACCACTAACAGTCCGTGTCAAAGTTGCCCACTTTTTCTAAGGCTCGTAAGAGGAAAGTGGGCAGCCGTAAAAATGGATGTCGTACTCTGAGACGCGTTGCATTATGGGTGAATAAACGTTTGTGTCTTACTACCTGGTCTTGAGCACCCTTGTATCCCGTCTACACCTTGGAGTTCTACTGTTTGTTATACCTAACGAGACGTGGAGTGGCTGCTGACACCATATCTTTATTCTACGCTTTGATCCATTATTGCACTTTGTGGAGTATAACCGATTGCGGTAAGCGCGATATCCACCTGAGTTATCTTTTGTGCAACAACGTTATTACACTATGGAGCGCTGTCTGTCTTTTGTTTTAGTACTGAGAGTCCTTCAGCCTAGTGCTGATCAGGCTTTCAAAGAATATAGAATAAAGTTAAACCTTTTACCTTTAGTTTAGAGTGCCGCCTGCATTTTTTCTACTTGATGTTATTTTTCATACATCTATTATCTTGGGGTGTGCACTCCCCTTTTGCCCTCTTGTGACCCTAGTGCCTATCTGTACATTTCTATACACATGGCAGTATGTGCAGAGCATTTCACACTAGTCTGTACACTGCTGTACACATTAGGGTATATGCAGAGCATTGTATCCTAGTGTCTGTAGGTGCCTGTATGTACAGTAAGAACCCACTTATAAAAACTGCACCCTTCAAGCTGCTGAGACCGACCGCAAGGACATTGATGCACATGCGGCTAAGTTGAAGACTTTGGAGCTCAAATTGGAAGACCTCGAATATCGCTCGCACAGGGGAAATGTTAGAATCCATAGTCTCCCAGAATCTGTGACTGATCTTCAAACATGGATGTGCGCTGTATTTCAAGCCCTCCTACCTCACTCTGCACCCAAGTTACGACACATGGAACGAGTGCACAGGGCCCTATCCAGTCCCCAATCCTCTGACATACAGCGGGAAGTAGTTCTCAAGCTCCCCTATTCTGAGGTGCGTGACCAGCTGCTTAATGCCGCTCGAAACTTATCAGTTTTTTCTGTTCTCTGACCTGGCACCATCCCCCGTCGAGAAACAACATAACTTTTGCCCTATCACATTGGCTCTCGCCCGGGAGCATATTAAATACCAATGGGATTTTCTTTCTCCCTTGCTTTTCAAGTCGGCAGTCACTTCTACCTAGTGAAAACACTCTCCAACACTCAACAAGCTCTTACTAAGGAGAACATTAACCCTTCCATCATTGCCTCTGTACGGACCACATTCATCTCGCTTACATACAGTGAGCCTGCAATGTGTATACAGTATACACATTGCTGGCTCAATTAACCCCTTGCTGAGCTGTGCGCTAAGCCAGCCCGGCAAGGAAAGAGTTAACTTACACTGCTGGACAGTGTAGGTTAACCCTTTGGGCGGTATACACTATATACAGCTATCTATAGATAGCTGTATATAGTGTATACAGAAGATGGAGAAGTCCCCTTATCTCCGTCCAGTCCCAGAGGGTCTGTGTAGCTCCGCCCCCTGGTGATGACGTCATTAGGGGCAGAGCTACAGACGCGATCCAGGCTGGCAAGGGTATAAGGCTCTGTTAACATTGTCCGTATTGGATAATGTGAACAGACCCTTCTGCCAGTGTCTACCCAGACAGGGAGATTCCAGCTGTTGCTAAACTACAACTCCCAGCATGTTGGGAGTTGTGGTTTTGCACCAATTGGAGGCTCACGCTTTAGGTAGACATTGCATTATGGACGATCTCCCCTGCAGAGAGCACAAAAAATGTCCTAACCCATTTTTTTTGTGTTTTTTTCTTTCTTCTCGTTTCAGATCCGTGTATGCAGAGGATTACGACGGATTCGTTGGATTAGCACGGATGAACAGGATTTTTTATATTTTAATAAAATGGTTAACGAGGGCTGTGGGAGAGTGTTTTTTAAAATTAAATAATTTTTCCAATGTGTTGTGTTTTCTTTTTTATTGAATATTCAGGCTTAGTTATGGAGGCTGTCTAATAGACAGAATCCATTACTAAGTCAGGGCTTAGCGCTAAACCCCAATTATTACCCTGGTACCCAACGCCACAGGGGTGCCAGGAAGAGCCGGTACCAACAGGCCCGGAGCATCAAAAGTGGCGCTCCTGGGCCTAGGCGGTAACAGGCTGGCGTTATTTAGGCTGGGGAGGGCCAGTAACAATGGTCCTTGCCACCCCTGGTAACGTCAGGCTGTTGCTGCTTGGTTGGTATCTCTGGCTGATACTGAAAATAGGGGGAACCTTATGCGTTTATTTATTTTTTTATTTATGAAAAAAAAAATGCATAGGGTTCCCTGTATATTCAGTATCAGCACGATACCAATAAAGCAGCAACAGCGCGATGTTACCAGGGTGGGCAAGGACCATTGTTACTGGCCCTCCCCAGCCTAAATAACGCCAGCCTGTTACCGCCTAGGCCCAGGAGCGTAATTTTTGACGCTCCGGGCCTGTTGGTACCGGCTCTTCCCGGCACCCCTGTGGCGGTGGGTACCAGGGTAATAATTGGGGGTTAGCGCCAGCTGTTTTTGGGGCCAACGCTAAGCCCCGGCTTAGTAATGGATTCCGTCTATCAGCCAGCCTCCATTACTAAACCTGAATATTCAAGTAAAAAAAAGACAACACATTGGAAAAATAATTTTATTTAAAAAAAACACTCCCCCACAGCCCTCGTTAACCATTTTATTAAAATTAAAAAAAATAAAGTTCATCCGTCGTAATCCTCTGCATACACAGCTCTGAAACGAGAAGAGAAAAAAAACACAAAAAAATAGGTTAGGACATTTTTTGCACTCTCTGCAGGGGAGAGCGCCCATAACGCAATGTCTATCCTAAACAGGGAGCCTCCAATTGATGCAAAACTACAACTCTCAGCATACCCAGACAGCCTTTGGCTGTCTGAGCATGCTGGGAGTTGTAGTTTAGCAACAGCTGGAGTCTCCCTGTCTGGGTAGACACTGGCAGAAGGGTCTGTTCCCATTATCCAAAACAGACAATGTGAACAGAGCTTCAGACTAGCCTGAATATGTCTGTAGCTCCGCCCCTAATGGCGTCATCACTATGGGGCGGAGCTACACGGACCTGCGGTGACAGAAACTAGGGAGGTAAGTGGACCTCCTGTTCTGTATACACTATATACAGCTATCTATAGATAGCTGTATATTCTGTATACCACCTAAAGGGGCTATAGGAGCAGGGAGTCCTGTCAGTCTGGTGACAGGATTCCCGGCTCCTGTATAGTATACACGGGTACACTATGCCCCCCTGTATACTATATGGCCGGGGAGGTGAGTAGTGATGCTGTACATCACTCCTCATCTCCTTACACTCCGTGGAACGGGCGCTCAGCACCCAACCCACAGAGTGGTACCCAGAAGGCAGTGAAAAAACTGCAACAGGGGACAAATTTGGCTGTTTCCAAACACCAGGGAAAACGCCAGAAGAAACACCAGAAAAACTGCCAAAAACTCAGGAAAAACCTGTGGCAGTTTTTCTGGCGTTTTTGGTGGCGTTTTTTCAGGTGTACAAAATAAAAAACAAGTGGAAACCTAGCCTTACAGTCATCCACTTTCATGAGGCAGAGTTTACTACGGCTGGACCCTCATAACTCCCCTCCAGGACATGGGTATGGAAGTAGGCTAGATCACTTTAATATGTGATCTGGCATTTTCTTGCAGTACAGACTTATTTTTTTATGTTCTATATGTTTTTTGGCTTGCCCCTCTGTTACCAGGTTCTTACATTATGGGATGATAATCTACAAATTAATCAATAGGGGGGAGAATAGTGTAAGGGGGTTTCAACGCAATAAAAGCCTTTAGAGGTTTTGTAAAGCACCGTACTAAAATTATCTGTGTCCAGGAATCACATTTCTCCCCCTCCTCCTACCTCAACTTCCTGCATTCCCACTATTCCCAGGTTTGCATGTCTTCCTAACATTCTAAATGTCGTGGAGTTTTTGTTTGCCTACACAATGCATTCCCTTTTTAATTTACACATGATAAGGATGAGAGCAAGGGGACATACCTTATATTGTAGGGCTCTTTGTATGATAAACATGTGTGCCTTATTAAAAGGGGTACTCCACCCCTAGACATCTTATCGCCTATCCAAGGGGATAAGATGCCTGATCATGGGGGTCCCACTGCTGGGGACCCCAGCGATCTCCCTCCGGAGTCATCAGCTGTATGGAGCTAAGTTTGCTCTGTGGCTGATGACTCATGATACAGGGGACGGCGGTTTGTGATGTCACAGCACCGTCCCCTTGTGACATCATGCCACGCCCCCTTAATGCAAGCCTATGGGAGGGGCATGGCAGCAGCCACGCCCCCTCCCATAGACTTGTAATAAGGGGTGGGGCATTACATCACTAGGGGCGGAGCCATGATGCCACGATACTCCGGCCCCGGTATTGTGAGTCATCAGTCATGGAGCAAACTTAGCTCCATACAGCTGATGACTCGAGGGGCTGCAGGAGAGATCGCGGGGGTCCCCAGCATCTAGGGGCGGAGTACCCCATTAACCCCTATTCCCCAACCACCAACCCCATCTCTTTTTCTGTAGACATGTGTAATCATATTTCTTCCCCCACATATGCTGTACTATAGTAACATAGTTCATGAGGTTGAAAAAAGACCAGAGTCCATCAAGTTCAACCTATATCCCTACTGAGTCCCTACAGAGTTGATCCAGAGGAAGGAAAAAACAAAAACTCATACTAGAGGTAAAAATTCCTTCCCGACTCCAAATATGGTAGTCAGAATATATCCCTTGATCAACCTTCTGTCCCTATAAATCTAGTATACATAACCAGGGATGTTATTACTCTCCCAGAATGCATCCAGACCCATTTTGAACTCTTTTACAGAGCTCAGCATGACCACCTCCTCAGGTAGAGAATTCCACAGTCTCACTGCTCTTACAGGGTTTTTCCTCCCCATGTGCATTACCTTACATTTATCAGTGTTGAACCTCATTTGCCCCTTCCCAGCCCAAACCTCCAACCTATCCAGATCCATTTGTAACAGAGCACTGTCCTCTACAGTGTTTACCGCTTTACAGAGTTTAGTATCATCTGCAAAGATTGTTACTTTACTATTCAACCCCTCTGCAAGGTAATTAATAAATATATTAAACAGAACAGGACCCAAGACAGACCCCTGTGACATACCCCACTAGTAACAGTCACCCAATCAGAATAAGTACCATTAATAACCACCCTCTGATTCCTATCACTGAGCCAGTTACTTACCCTCTTACACACATTCTCCCCCAGCCCAACCCTTCTCATTTTATGCACCAACCTTTTACGAGGCACCGTATCAAATGCTTTGGAAAAATCCAGATATACGACATCCAGCGATTGCCCCTGGTCCAGTCTGGAGCTCACCTCCTCATAGAAGCTGATCAGGTTAGGTTGACAGGACCGATCCCTCATAAAGCCATGCTGATATGGGGTCATACATTTATTTTTATTTGTGTTCGGGGCTCCATACGTGTACTAGTGACAGGAAACGTATCCTACATACCTATACAAGACCTTACCCTAGCATAGCGGTCTGAGTTGTGCCATAACTGCGCAATGAGGGCACGCCTATAGATGGCATGCACTATAGTGAAGGAATAAAATAAGGGAGGGTTGGGTGGGTTCCACAAATGTCACGTGCTCCGCCCCTGTAGGAGAGGGGGAAGTTATATACACACGCCCCCACCTGTTCCCAATAAGCCCCACCTGGAAGTGTAGGGAGTGATAATTACTTCTGCCCCTCACACAAATACAGCCCATCAGGCTTTATACTTGTGTTCGGGGCTACATACGTGTACTAGTGACAGGAAACATCTCCTACATACCTATACAAGACCTTACCCTAGCATAGCGGTCTGAATTGTGCCATAACCGCGCAATGAGGGCACGCCTATAGAGGGCAAAAAGCAACCATGCTAGGATGAATACAATTCCTGAAATAACACATCCTACACCCAGCATCAATCTTCACATACCCGAAGTAGACTATACCTAATGTGCTGAAAGAGTAGCCCTGACCAACTAGTGACTACTAGAGGTGGTAACCATACCTTTGAAACCGTGGTAGTAACGTCCATCTGTAAAGAATCAACCTGAGAATAAACATTCCCTGCCAAATATACTAACTGAACTATACCGATCACCATCCCTACTTGTGACATTACTTCAAATGGACACGGAAAGGCTAACTTCATGGCCGGTCTGACAAGCACCAATCCCTTGCTAATTAAGAGGCAAAAACTAAACTGACAGGTAAATGACAAGAAATACCTATCTACCTGATAGACCATGTGGGTCATGTCGCCTGACAAGGTTCACGAAGGCACCTTACCTGATTGAGACTGTAACAACAGAAATACCTAACTAGCCACTGTACTGACCCAACTGGACTTGGAAGTGATGACCCATTGCAGATGACAGCTCCCTGTAACGTACCTGTAGACGTGACCAGTGTTTAGGTGACCCATCATGCCTGTAGACCTAACAGGTCTTTGTGACACCGTCGTGCCTGAACCCATCACAGGTCCCCGCGAAACCATCGAGCCTGTAGACATGACAGTTCTTTGTGAAATCATTGTGCCTGTAAACGTCACAGGTCTTTGTAAACCACTTTTTTTTTTTTCCAAATACGTAAGTGTGAAATGCCATATTGAGATTGTATGCTATCTGAAACGTGTCAGGTTACCTACATAACCATGTCAAATCAATTGCTCTGAAATGAGACAGCAGCAACCACGATTCAATCCCCGATCCTAAAGAAATGAGTCATGTAACTGTATTAAATGCACAATATATCTGCAACTAACTGCTGGCCCTCCTTAAAAGAGAACGTGCAACTATGCCGGATAGTTGAATCTGTGTACTATAACGAAATGATAACAATCGAGAAATACAGCAGACGAGGTTGTATCTGACCTGAAAACGTGTCAGGTCATAACAAATATAACAAACGACAAAATTGATCTGAAAACGAGTCAGTAGCAACTGGCATTACCCCTTTAACCTGAAGAGGAGTCAGGCAACAGGGTAACATCATGAGTATTCCTGACAAAAAACCTGTAAGAAGCTGGCGTGTTGTTCTGAAGGCGTGTCAGTAACAAAATGACCAATTGTGTTCAATACCCTAACCAAATGATCTACATCCACTGTGTGCACCGCATGAAACATGTTAACCGTATGTGCGGCATAACCTGCTAACAGTATACCCAACTACAAGTCTCTACTCAATATGTTATTGCTCTGAGACATGTCTAACAATAACCTATGTGTTGCATCCCCCCCTGCAGACGTAGGTTTAAGAATATGTGCTCGATATATCTGCAATGAATGTAAGCACAATTATGGACATTTATCAATGGGTTTAGTCAGGTTTTCTTTACTATAATTGTCGCAAAATTGTCGCAACTGCGACTACACGATTTTTCGTGCGACATTTTGACTGGAAAGCGAGAAAAGCAAGTTTTCCTAAAATTTACTATGTAGTAATAATTTTAAAATGGACTACGGGTAGTCAGGTATTTATTAACTGCGACAGTCGCAACTGCGCAAAAAAAAGTCGCAACAGCGTTAAAAATTGACTAAATTTACTCCAGCTCAAACATGGAGCAGAAAAAGCTACTACCAAAGTAAAAAAGGAAAAATTGCTTACATGAAAGAAAATTATCAACAGGCTGAAAGCAGTTGATAAATATGTCCCACATAAGCAGAAAAAAAAGTAAGGAAAAAATTACTAAAAAAAAGAATACATAAGCAAACATTGATAAATGTCCCTCAATATGAATACTGTAATCGTGTATTGTAAATATATGTACAGCCAGAGGTGCAACTGCTATTCAACACTAGGAACGAATGCACATAATAACCTACCCGCATACAACTATGGTAGTATGCAACAAATGCTGTGTACTGGTGCATGTATCATACACAAGCTGGGAGTGTAAGTACCGTGAAAATGTAAGGAATGTTATGAATTTATGCTCTAACACCATTATGAGTACAGCATACATGCCTAGAAAATAAAGTGTAAACAACATATCTCTAAAAAGATAAAAGACAACGTGCAACTATACCGGATAGTTGAATATGTCTACTATAAGTAACTGATAACGTGGTCATGAAATACCACGGAGGAGGCTGTATCTGTCCTGAGAACGTCTCAGGTCATGACAATAAACCACAATGTAATTGCTCTGAAAATTCTTCGGTAGCAAGCAACACTAACCCCTTAAGCTGAATGAGTCAGGCAAATGCAGAAAAACTATTACCCAAGTGCAGTACAACAAAATAAAGCTGTGAATGTTACCAAACTACCAGACTATGAGCGTAACGTGCAACTATGCCAGATGGTTGAATCTGTGTACTATAACAAAATGATAACGTAATCGAGAAAAACAACAGACGAGGTTGTATCTGACCTGAAATTGCTCTGAATACGAGTCAGTAGCAACCGACATTACCCCTTAACCTGAAGAGGAGTCAGACAACAGGTTAACATTGTGACTATTCCTGAAATTGGTTGCTCTGAATGTGAGTCAGTAACAACCGCGATTCAACCCCTAATCCTGAAGGAACGAGTCAGGTGACCGGGTATTGAACAGCCGATTAGTGCCACTAAAATGATGACCACCCTTTGAACGAGTATCTGTGCTGGATAGTTGAATATGTGTACTATAACTAACTGATAACGTAGTTGTGAAATACAACAGAGGAGGTTGTATCTGACCTGAGAACTTGTCAGGTCATGACAATAAACAACAATGCGATTGCTCTGAACGAGTAGGTAGCAACCGACATTGACCCCTTAACCTGAAGAGGAGTCAGGCAATAGGGCAACATCCTGACAAACCTGAGTGAACTTTCCGTACAAAAGACTATGAACGAATACACAGAATGAATGCTATGAACATACGTACAGTAAAAGCTACGGGAGCATGTGTGTAGTGTAGACGCTATGGATGAACATGCAGAATAAATAACATTACCCATGTACAGTAAACGCTATGGATGTTAGTGCAGAGAACATAACAGAATGAATGCTACATGTACGCAGAATAAGTACTACAACGTGTCAGTATACTAATTACTACCATCGTATGTACAGAATGAATGCTACGAATATCCGTGTAGTGTATTGCTACTATTATATGTGCAATATACATGACGTGAACATGTCTGTGGTATGAATACAACGAGTGTATATGTGGTATAAATGCTATGAGCGTATAGTGATATGATACTATGAGCAGTATAATGCTATGAGTATACTTGCGGTATCAATGCTAAGAGCGTAGGCCATGTGTGTGTGCAGTATAAATCCTACAAGTACATGTGCGGTATAAGTGTCGAGCATATGTGCTACGAATTATTATGTGTTATGCTGCTACGAGGTATGAGTACTATGAGCAGAATAATGCTGTGAGCATTCTATGAGCTTGTGGCCACAACTGCACGAAACAGCATGACACTGTGTGAGAACCGTATGAAACCTGCGTGTATGAATGCGGTGAACGTGTGAACAACAAAACCATGACCGTGTAACTAATTTAACTGCCATGAGCGTATGAACCGTGCGTGTATGAATGGGTTGAACGTGTGAACAACAAAACCATAACAGTGTGACCAATATACCTGCCACGAGCGTATGAAACCTGCGTGTATGAATGCGGTGAACGTGTGAACAACAAAACCATGACCGTGTAACTAATATAACTGCCATGAGCGTATGAACCGTGCGTGTATGAATGGGTTGAACGTGTGAACAACAAAACCATAACAGTGTGACCAATATACCTGCCACGAGCGTATGAAACCTGCGTGTATGAATGCGGTGAACGTGTGAACAACAAAACCATGACCGTGTGACCAATATAACTGCCATGAGCGTATGAACCCTGCGTGTATGAATGGGTTGAACGTGTGAACAACAAAACCATAACAGTGTGACCAATATACCTGCCACGAGCGTATGAAACCTGCGTGTATGAATGCGGTGAACGTGTGAACAACAAAACCATGACCGTGTGACCAATATAACTGCCACGAGCGTATGAACCCTGCGTGTATGAATGGGTTGAACGTGTGAACAACAAAACCATAACAGTGTGACCAATATACCTGCCACGAGCGTATGAAACCTGCGTGTATGAATGCGGTGAACGTGTGAACAACAAAACCATGACCGTGTAACCAATATAACTGCCATGAGCGTATGAAACCTGCGTGTATGAATGCGGTGAACGCGTGAACAAGAAAACCATGACCGTGTAACCAATATAACTGCCATGAGCGTATGAAACCTGCGTGTATGAATGCGGTGAACATGTGCACAACTTAAGAACCGTATGATTACCATAGGCAGTATACTGCCATAACCAGAATGAAATACCATTAACATGAACCGAATGATACTTTGAGTGTATGAACCAATGATAAATTACGTGATTGCTATGAACGTAACATGGTAGAAAGAACGCAAGACCATGAACATGCCAAGAATATGTGAACAGCATAAAAGCCAAGTTTGTGGACCGTGTAAAACACCAGCGAGTGAGAGAATAACCATGAGGTGAACAGCATAAACGAGTTTGCACAGTATAAATGCTGTGAATGTATTGTCAGTGAGTATATGTACCCAGGGATGTGGAAATCCTATAGCCCGACGCCCGGGGCAAGTAGTTTTGGGCACCGGGCAGGTGAATTGTTTATAGATTTAGCCCTGTATCGGGCAGGGACAGACAGACTTCCCCCTTATTTTTCTTTAATGTCGGTGTGAGGCGCAGGAGCCGATGGAAGGCTGCACCTCACACCAGCTCTCAGAGTGTATGGAGGGGGGCGGCGGCCTCCAGCTGACTGCAGAGACCCCTTATCTCCCCTCCCGGAGGATGGAGGACGCAGCTCAGAAGACACAGCAGGGGGAGAGAAAGGACGAGCACAGCTCCGTGCACAGCTCGATCCCCCGCACTCAGCTCCATCCCTCCCCCTCCCCCTGCTCTTTCTCCACAGGACCTAATCCACCACGGGGAGGTTGCTAGTTTGCACGGGGAAAACACAGAGCAGGGGGAGGGGGAGGACGGAAATCTCACCTCACACCGGCCGGGACTACAGCTCTGATGTCCACTCATGGCGGCTCAGGTGAGGAGACCGAGAATGCAGGAGGCGGCAGGAAGGGTGGTTGTATATGTATGGTGTGAGTGTATGTGTGATGTGTGTATGTAATGTATGATGGGGGGGGGGGCGCGGCAGGTGTATGTATGATGTGTGCATATGTATGGTGGATATCAGTGTTTCCCAACCAGGGTGCCTCCAGCTGTTGCAAAACTACAACTCCCAGCATGCCCTGGGCATGCTGGGAGTTGTAGTTTTGCAACAGCTGGAGGCACCCTGGTTGGGAAACACTGGTGGATATGTATGGTGTGAGTGTATGTGTGTATGATGTGTATGTGTGATGTGTATGTAATGTATGATGTGTGTATAATGTCTAAGTGTGATGTGTGTGTATGTAATGTATGATGTGTGTATAATGTCTAAGTGTGATGTGTGTGTATGTAATGTATGATGTGGGGTGGGCAGCGGCGGGTGTATGTATGGTGTATATGTATGGTGTGAGTGTATGTGTGTATGTAATGTATGATGTGGGGGGCAGTGGCAGGGGTGTGTGTGTATGTATATGGGGGCAGTGGCTGGTGCATGTATGATATGTGTATGCATGAATGTTTTGTATAGGAGCGGACTGTCATGTCGGGCATTAGGGCAGTTGTGCCATCTAATTTTATTTATCTTTAGTGGCACCCGCACTAAATTGCACCCCCAGAATCCCACCCCCCTTCATACTCACCCACCAACCAAGAGCCCCACGGATGCACGCAAACACGCCCAAACCAAAACTACAACTCCCAGCATGTTGGACCATAACCTAAACTGTAGAACTATAAACTGCAACATGCTGGGAGTTGTAGTTTTGGTTCGGGTCAGCTGCAGAGCCATAGGCTGCATCAGGGCATGCTGGTTGTTGTAGTTACTAGCTGCAATTCCCAGTATTCCCTGACACAGACTATGGCTCTGCAGCTGACACAAACCAAAACTACAACTCCCAGCATGTTACACAATAACCTTAACTGTCCTACTATACAGTGCAACATGCTGCAACACCCACACAACCATAGGCTGTATCAGGGCATGCTGGGAGTTGTAGTCATCTAGTAACTAAATGCAACTTCCAGCATTTTCTGACACAAAATGCACCACATAAACTGGAGAAGCAGAACCCCCCCCCCCCCCAGTAACACATAAGTCCCTATTGAGACTGAAAAAGTGATTAAAATATTTTTAAAAAGTGTGTATACATGTGAATAAGCCCCTTTCCTAATAAAAGTTTCCAATTTTCTTTAAATAAAAATAATGTACAAAAATAAACCTAAGTGGTATCGCTACATGTGGAAATGTCCAGGCTATTAAAATATAATGTTAATTAAACCGTACGGTGAACGGTGTAAATGTAAAAGAATAGTCCAGAATTGTTCATTTTTGGTCACTTCATATGAGATTTTTTTTTTATAAGGTGATCAAAAAGTTACATCTAGACTTTTCTGGGCTTGTCTCGGGTGTAAGAGGAGCTACAGCTCTCCGGCCGCTAATATCCTGGCATGCTGCGATCGCTGTGATCACCTATTAAACCATTAGATCACCGCTGTCAGCAGTGTCTAAAGGATCTTATATCCATCCCTGGTGGTCTAGTGGGGGGGGGGGGGGGGGGGGGGGGATCAGACTTTTGGTTGAAATTATTTCATCAACCAGGACAAGTGGATTTTCTTGAGGGACAAGTAGATTGTGTTCCACTTTAGTCCCTTGGACAAGTAGTTTTTTTTTAAATTTCCACACCCCTGTGTACCGTATATAATGATATTAGCACATGAAACTGTATACATACTATGTGTACGAGCAGTGTGCCATAAGCGTATGAATTAACCATGAGAGTACGGACGATGAGAATCTCATGGAGTTATCAAACCGTGAAGATGCTCTACTCGTGTGCACTTTGTACCAGTAATGCGTGTATGCCCATTATAAACCAAGTGTATGAACCGTATGGATACCATGATCGTGTAAATAACAAGTATTACACTGTGTATACTATGATTTAATTAGATGTAGCCTATGTTATATCTCCACAGAGCATTGCACCCTACTGTATATTAGATTGAAACAAGACACTCTGCAGAGCACTGCATCACTACACACAGCATATGCTACCCTGCAACGAGATCCTCTGCAGAGTATTGCACCACACCAAACAGTAAATGCCACCCTGTGTTGCAACGAGACCCTTCGCAGAGCACTGCACCACACTGCACACGCTAACTGTAACGACCCTCTGCAGAGCATTGCACTATGCCCTATATAATATGTTATATTTAAACCACCCCATCTGCAGAGCATTGCACTATACCGTTATACAGTACATGTTATATTGTAACAAGACCCTTTGCAGAGCTTTACAGAGTTTGTTTATAATGAGACCATCTGCAGAGTATAGCACTATACTGTATATAGTATATATTATATTGTAACAAGACCATCTGCAGAGCATAGCACCATAGCTGTATATCATGTATACTATATTGTAATGAGACCATCTGCAGAGCATTGCACCATAACTATATATCATGTATACTATATTGTAACGAGACCATCTGCAGAGCATAGCACCATAGCTGTATATCATGTATATTATATTGTAACAAGACCATCTGCAGAGCATAGCACCATAGCTGTATATCATGTATATTATATTGTAACAAGACCATCTGAAGATTATTGCACCATAGCTGTATATCATGTATACTATATTGTAACAAGACCATCTGCAGAGTATTACACCATAACTGTATATCATGTATACTATATTGTAATGAGACCATCTGCAGAGCACTGCACTATACCGTTATACAGTACATGTTATATTGTAACAAGACCCTTTGCAGAGCTTTACACTGTACTGTATACTGCAAGGGCACCGTATAGCCCGCAGAGCACCGCAGCACACAACAAAAGTTATATTGAAAACAACTCTTTGCAGAGCATTACACCACACTGTATACAGCAAACGTTATATTGAAGCAACCCTCCGCAGAGCATTGCATTATACTTTAGATTAACGATTGCAGACCAGCTGACAGGTCCGCCTAACGAGGACTGGGCAGCTGCCGCAACCTGTACCAAGGGCATAGACAATTGTAGCTGTGCGGGTGGCGGGCGGTCCACATGTCGCCATGAGGCAGCTAGCGGGCTGCACGAAATGCTGAGGCCCTGCCCCCCCCAGCACCGATTTAACTCACCTGCTTGCCGCTCCTGTCCCCCACTACCGCTTCGGGCAGAGCCAGCCAGAACCATACCTGCCCCAAATTACCTTATAATCAGAGTGAGACACAGCATAACCAGATAAGACAGCCAGCGGAGCTGCCAGGATGCCGCGCCTGCACCACCCCAGACCCACGATCAGCGAGGCCTCCGCACCGTGAGCAGCAGCTCTGAAGATTTTTGTGGGAGATTCAAACACCAGACACAGGAAGCAGAGATTCCACAAATGTCACGTGCTCCGCCCCTGTAGGAGAGGGGGAAGTTATATACACACGCCCCCACCTGTTCCCAATAAGCCCCACCTGGAAGTGTAGGGAGTGATAATTACTTCTGCCCCTCACACAAATACAGCCCATCAGGCTTTATACTAAAATACTCCAAAATAGTTTAACCTCCGTTGTATGTAATTTGTTTGAGGGTTTTCTAAGAGATGCTAACAGGCCTATAATTCCCTGGGTCACCTTTTGTTCCCTTTTAAATATTGGTACCACATTTGCTATGTGCCAGTCCTGGGGAACAGTCCCTGTTACTATAGAGTCCCGGAATATTAAAAACAGGGGTCAGTCTATCACATTACTTAATTCCTTTAGAACACAGGGGTGAATGCCATCTGGACCTGGTGATTTGTCTGTTTTGATTTTTTGTAGGCGTCACTGTACTTCTTCCTGGGTTAGACCAGTGACCTGTACTGGGGGAGTTTACCTGATCACACTATTTCACCTGGCATTTGGCATTTTCGGTGAACACCGTGGAGAAGAATTTGTTTAATATATTTGCTTTTTCCTGATCCCCGTTTATAATTTCTTCCTCATCATTTTTTAAGGGGCCTACACTTTCATTTTTTGCTATTTATAAGGTTAAAGAACATTTTGGAGTTAGTTGTACTCTCTTTGGTAATGAGTCTTTCTGTCTCTATTTTTGCGGCTTTTATCAGTTTTTTTTTTACATATTTTACATTTATCTCTATAGATTTTTAATGCTTCTTCACTATTGTCCTGTTTTAGTATTTTAAATGCTTTATTTTTGTCCTTTATTGCCCTTTTAATGATTTTATTAATCCATATCGGTTTTCTTTTATTTCTGACCCTTTTATTTCCATAAGGTATATATTTATAACAGTGATAATTTAAGATATCTTTAAAAGTCTCCCATTTAGTGTCAGTATTCTTGTTTTTGAGGACAATATCCCATTTTATATTGTTAAGGGCTTCTCTGAGCTGATCAAACTTTGCCTTCCTAAAGTTCATTGTTTTTGTGGCCCCTCGAGAGATTCCCTTATTGAAGAATAAGTTATTATGATCACCATTTCCCAGGAGTGCTTTTACCTGCACATTAGTTACTCTGTCAGGTCTGTTGGTTAATATTAAGTCTAGTAGGGTGCCCCCTCTGGTCGGGCTCTGCACCATTTGGGACAGATAATTGTCTTTAGTTATAGTCAGAAAACTGTTTCCTTTATGAGATTCACAGGTCTCAGTCTCACAGTTTATATCAGGATAGTTAAAGTCCCCCATTATTATCACCTCATTCTGATTTGCTGCCTTGTTTATTTGCCTCAGTAATTGATCTTCTGCCTCTTCCATTAGGTTTGGTGGCTTATAAAAAACCCCTATCAGAATTTTTTTTTCATCTCCATATATTTGTACCCATAATGCCTCCTCATTATCGTCTCCCTCCCATATATCCTCCCACAGTGCGGCCTCCAGACTTGATTTCACATACAAACTCCTCCCCCTTTCCGTTTTGTCCGATCCTTCCTGAATAGACTATAACCCTATATGTTGACCGCCCAGTCACAGCTATCATCCAACCAAGTCTCTGTTATACCCACTATGTCATAATTATCCTCAGACATCAACCACTGCAGTTCATCAGTTTTATTGGACAGACTTCTGGCATTAGTCATCATGCAATTCAATGGTGTATGTTTTTCCTTCCTATGAAGCCTAACCCTATTAACTATTCTAGCCCCCCCCCCCTCCGCTCCACCCCCAGGTACATTACTAAGTCCCCCCTCTCTATCTACACTGTCTTCTCCCTCTATGTTATAGGTTCCCTCCAACCCAGTCCTTAGTTTAAACACTCCTCCACCCTTCTAGCCATCTTCTCCCTGAGCACATCTGCACCCTCCCCATTAAGGTGCAGCCCGTCCCTACGGTAGAGCCAGTAACCGTAGGGACGGGCAGGGGACTTCAATTTTGTGTTCAATGGCTGATTAGACAGGTCCTCTGCCATTCCCCTAAAACGTTCTAAACTTCAACAGAATCTACTACAGTCCTGTTTTCAATCTCCCTCTTCAGCAGATATGTGGAGGGAACATAATGGCACTGCGAGGGGCTATTCTTAATTATTCCCCTTCACAGGAATTCCCCTTCAATGGGAATACCATTATTGATTGGTTCCTCACAAATTCCCCCTCTCTTTCCCTCCTTTGTTCAAAACCTGTAGTATTGGCATGGTCAGACCACGATATGGTTTTTGCGGAGATGGGCCTTTCGGTTGGACAGACTAACCCTTTTAAATGGAGGCTCAATGAGGTACTTCTCACAAACCCCCAAAATAAGAACCAGATCCAACTTACTCAACTTACTTCACTGCTCTCAACTTACTTCATTACTAATGCACTTCTGGAATCCGATCTGTTGTGGGTCTGGTCCGCTCAAAAGTCCTATATCAGAGGCTGACTCATCTCTATTGCCTCCAGTCTTAAACGGGAGCAAGACCGTTAATCTATCTTAGACCATAGGTTAGCAAAACTGTACTTAGCACATCAGCGGAACCCCACCCTCTACTTTCCAAGAGCCATACAGGAAATAAGAGTTCAACTAGATGCTGTTCTTTCATAGTGAGAAAAGAAGGCACTCTGTTGGACCAGAGCCTCTTATCGATTTGCAAAATACACCCGATAAAATGTTGGCCAGGATACTCAAAAAAAAGCAGTGACTCAATTAGGTTCAGTTGCGCCATGGCTCCCGGACCTCCCATCCCCATCGTATTTACAAGGATTTTCATGAATTCTTCACTAATCTTCACACAATCTCGAACCTGAAACTTTGGCAGGCCCCGGGCCCTGACTGTCTTTCGGCCCAATATATAAAAAAAAATTCTCAATACTGATTCCCCACCTACTTCCTTATATGCCTCTTTCATGCCTGCTCCCTCCCCTATGAATACCTTGATGCTCTTATAACTGTTATACCTAAGCCCAACAAGAACTTCTCTTTAGTTACTAATTGCTGCCTTATTTCCCTCTTTAAATTAGACACTAAAATCCTCACATTTATCTTCACCCACGGGTTAGCCCTTCTCCCCCTGATCTTAGTCACGCCGACCAAGTTGGATTCATCCCTGGCAGACAGGCCTCTGACAATATTAGAAAGGTCCTTTAGGTCATGCATTGCTCCTCTTCCACTTCTACTCCCCTCATGGTTTTGGCCCTTGACATAGAATAGGCCTTTGATAGTGTATTTTGGTCTTATCTCCAAGGTGTGTTGGCTAGAATGGCTTTATCAGGTCCTTTCACCCATCTAATTTGTCTACTATATTCTCATCCTTCTGCATACCTGAAGTTGCCAGCTGCCCTTCCAGTTTTGATTGCTATAGCTCATGGAACTCGCCAGGGGTTTCCTTTGTCTCCAGACCTTTTTGCGTTGGCAATGGAGCCCCTGGCGACAGTCATTCAGGAATCCCCAGACATCTCCGGAGTTATGATAGGCCACACTTACTACAAACTTGCTGTTGACCCTCACATGCCCGCTTACATCTCATCCGAATCTATTTAGAGTCCTTCTCAATTTATCCTCTCTTTTTTTGTCTGAAGTACTTTATTGTGGGTCCCTCTACCTACTCAGAAATTGGTTGGTCTTAAAGGGGTATTCCAGGATCTTTTTTTATTTGACTATGCTGCAGGGGCTGGAAAGTTAGTGTAGTTCATAATTCACTGCTCAAAAATATTAAGGGAACACAAACAACACAATATAACTCCAAGTCAATCACACTTCTGTGAAATCACACTGTCCACTCAGGAAGCAACACTGAATGACAATCAGTTTCAAATGCTGTTGTGGAAATGGACCAGACAACAGGTGGAAATTATAGGCAATTAGCAAGACACCCCCAATAAAAAAGAGTGGTTCTGCAGGTGGTGACCACACACCACTTCTCAGTTCCTATGCTTCCTGGCTGATGTTTTGGTCACTTTTGAATGCTGGCAATGCTTTCACTCTAGTGGTAGCATGAGACGGAGTCTACAACCCACACAAGTGGCTCACGTAGTGCAGCTCATCCAGGATGGCACATCAATGCGAGCTGTGTCAAGAAGGTTTGCTGTGTCTGTCAGCGTGGTATCCAGAGCGTGGAGGCCGTGGAGGAGAACGTAGGAGGGCAACAACCCAGCATCAGGACCGCTACCCCTGTCTTTGTGCAAGGAGGAGCACTGCCAGAGCCCTGCAAAATGACCTCCAGCAGGCCACAAATGTGTACGTGTCCACTCAAACGTTCAGAAGCAGACTCCATGAGGGTGGAATGAGTCCCAGACGTCCACAGGTCGGGGTTGTGCTTACAGCCCAACACCGTGCAGGACGTTTGGCATTTGCCAGAGAACACCAAGAATGGCAAATTTGCTACACAGATGAAAGCAGGTTCACACTGAGCACATGTAACAGATGTGACAGAGTCTGGAGATGCCGTGGAGAACGTTCTGCTGCCTGTAACATGCTCTAGCATGACCGGTTGGAAATGGGTCAGTAATGGTGTGTCAGGCTGCCTTGCCCAGAAACTCGTTGAGTGTTTATACTTTTAGAATAAAGAATTTACCTATTATATTTTTATCATGAATTGGAATCCTTGGTCGGGTGATCCAGCTTCCTTTCTTATGCACCTGCCTCTCTCCTAGCATTGTACAAATAGGAGGAGGACTTCAACACTACAATCTCTCTCCCTATATGGCATTCTTGTGAAACTTTTAGTAAAGGGAGCCGACAGATCTCTCTGATAGAAATAACCCTCAAAAATTTACATGAAAGAATATTATGTCACAGCTAGGTTACATGCTATCTTCCCCTCTACTTCCACTGATTGTTTACGGGGCTGTACCTGTGATGACACCATGCATCGTGTCTTTTGGACTTGCACAGTTGTTCGAGATTTTTGTAAGGGGATTATTGCTATATTGAGGGAAGTCACTGGGTTCTCTTGCCCCTTACAAGATATCTTCTGCCTTCTAAGCAAAAGTCCCTCTAGCGTGCCAAATAGATTTTGGTTGTCCCAGTTTATCCTCCTTGCAGCTAGAATTTATATAGCCACCAACAGGAAGCATCCCACTTGTCTGTTGACAGGATCGTAAATCAAGTTAATCTTAGGATGCTCTCAGAAAAAATGAATGTCATGAGAAACGACAAGGTTGATTGCTATGATCGTGTCTGGAGTGCCTGGAAGTCCTATTGCCCTAATGTTTGCCATTGTATGTCCTTATATTGATAACCTTGTATTTTCCATGTATATGTGCATTGTTTATAAGTGTTCCTCTGTCATGTGTCAAGTTATTACTTCTGTTATTGTTCCTTTGGTATACCTCTGGTTATGTCGTGTTGCGTCCCCATTCTCACCGTATTATATGTGCAATCTTTTTCCCTTTTATAAACTTTCTCTGTTTGAAACTAATATATGAACCACTCAACATAATCAAAACTACATTTGGGAAGTTTATTAACCCTTTAGATGTTTCACATAAATGAAAGCATAGTGGCATAGCCAATTTTTATTTATTTATTTTTTGCAAATATGCAGCTTTGCTAAAAAAAAATTCTGCAACACAGCAGACAGAAAAATGCAACTCAATATTTAGTCCCCTTGTATGCTGCATGGCTCACACACAGGCCCCAGATATGACAGAGCACCGTGTGGATTTTGGCTTTTCCTTTTATTTAGGATATTTTGTAAACATCTTATCAAGATGCAGAGGCCTTTGGGTTCCAAAATAATTTTGCAAGACAAATTCATGTTTTCATTGGTTCCATTTTGGGGTACATTTGTCACTCCGATTGCTTTTTATTCCATATTTAATGAGGTAATAAGAAAACTGTTCTGCAATTGTATTTTCTTTAATTTCTTACTGTCATTTTTCATGCAGAACAAATGTTCTTTTTAGTCTGCCGTTTAGTACGATTATGGCGATACCTCATTTATATACTTTTTAACTATGGTTTATCCATCTCTCACCATATTCTGAGAGATGTCATTTTTTTTTTTTTTTTTTTTAACCAATAGGGCTGTGTGAGGGCTTATTTATTGTGGGATAAGTAGCAATTTTTAATTGTACTATTTTAGGGTAAGACTGACATTTTGATCACTTTTTATTAAATATTTAGTGAGACAGGATTACCAAAAAGCAGTACATTTTGGCAGGATTATTATTATTATTTTATTTTATAATATTTTGTAAGTGTTTTTTTTTTTTTTTACCATTGACATGGTAATTTTATTCTGCAGGCTGCCATGATTATGGCAATATCTCATTTATGTACTTTAATTGATCATTTATTACTTTTACACTATAAAAATCTTGTTTGTGCAATGCCATTTTCTGAGCACTGTATTTTTTTCATTTTTATACCAACAATGTTGTGGGATGGCAATTTTTTTCTAGGAGGAGTTGACAAACATTTTGATCACTTAGTTTTACAGATTTAATTCCATATAATTGATTTAAAACCATAAATATGGCAAGGTTTTTATTCATTTTTTTAGGGCGTTCATTGTGCGGGTTTAATAAGGTGATCGTTTTATTGCTTGGGATCTTGCGGACACAACAATACCAAATATGTGTAAATTACAATTTTTTGGGAGGGGGATAATGGGGAGAGATTGTGTGTTTATTTATTTATTTTAACTAAACGGGATGAGTATTTAACTCAGGGAGAGTTCACCACTCCTAGTGTGACGGAGCTTTCAAGGGCCAATAAGCATTCCGCAGGCATTCTGGGTAGGGGAATATGCAAATCAGCTCATTACATCACCTTTTCAGGCGATGTTCCCTGGTATCAGCTTAGCTCCAGTTACGGTATATAAAAAGCTAAACGGGATTAATGCCAAGCTAGAACACTCTCTCCAGAAGGAAAAAGAGTACCCATCTGTAGACAGCTGTTTCGGGGTACTTTCCCCTCGTCAGTACAGAGCAGGGTGATCTGGCTTGGCTGAGATGAGGGGAGCTGATTTATTTATTTTAGTATTGATATATTTTTATTTACTGTACTTTTTTTTTAGTTTATTATACTTTTTTTTTTTTTTAACTGTCCCACTTGGGGACTTTGACACATACAGTAATGGCCGTAAATATTGGCACCCCTGGATTTTTTTTCAAGAAAATTAAGTATTTCTCACAGAAAAGGATTGTAGTTACACATATTTTGCTATACAAATGCTTATTCCCTTTGTGTGTATATCGGAACTAAACCAAAAAAGGGAAGAAAAAAAGCTAATTAAACATAATGTCACACCAAACTCCAAAAATAGGCTGGACAAAATTATTGGCACCCTTAACTTAATATTTGGTAGCACACCCTTTGGAAAAAATAACTGAAATCAGTCGCTTCCTATAACCAACAATAAGCTTCTTACACCTCTAAGACGGAATGTTGGACCACTCTTCCTTTGCAAACTGCTCCGGGTCTCTCATTTGAAGGACACCTTTACCCAACAGCTATTTTAAGATCTCTCCACGGGTGTTCAATGGGATTTAGATCAGGACTCATTGTTGGCCACTTCAGAACACTCCAGCACTTTGTTGCCATCCATTTCTGGGGGATTTTTTAATGTATGTTTGGGGTCTTTGTCCTGCTGGAAGACCCAAGATCTCGGACGCAAAACTAGCTTTCTGACACTGGGCTGTACAGTCCGACCCAAAATCCGCTGGTAAATCAGATTTAATGATGCCTTGCACACATTAGAGGCACCCAGTGCAAGAGGTAGCAAAACAGCCCTAAAACATCATTGAACCTCCACCATACTGTGTTCTTTTCTTTGTAGGCCTCACTCCCTTTTCGGTAAACAGTATGATGTGCTTTACCAAAAAGCTCCATCTTGGTCTCATCTGTCCACATGATGCTTTCCCAGAAGGATTTTGGCCTACTCAAGTTCATTTTGGGAAAATGTAGTCTTGCTTTTTTATGTCAACAGTGGGAATCTCCTGGGTCTCCTGCCATTGCATTTCACTTCATTTACATGTCATTTATTCAAGCTCAGGGAGCATCAGTGTCACCGCGAACTATGTTTTGATCTAATAAAAACCTATAGCTTATGCCTCTAGGACCTCACCAATGGTGCATAATGGTGTGGGCAAAGATAGATTTAACAGCGTTTATTCAAAAATTGCTTTTAATTCAGATATAAAATGTAATATATATATAAATAAAACAGTAGCAAAATATCACATTATACTGTCATTTATCTAATGAAAATCTCACTGGGCCCTAGTGACATATCAAAAAATGTATAAATTAATATTCAAATAAGTCCATAAATCTGCAGATAAAAAATATAAAAATAAAAATACCAATAAAATAATTCCGTGAAAAAATGTTTGGATTTGTGGCAAAATGATTGTAACATAAAGTCAATGAAAAAAATTAATTAAAAAGTTGATGAATGAATGATAGAGTATCTCTCACCACTGCTTCTGGCACCATTGGTGAGGTCCTAGAGGCATAAGCTATAGGTTTTTATTATTTCATATTATTGTTGCCGGTGGGGTCCGGCTTTAGCTTTAACTGCCTCGGTCCTTCTGTTGTGAGCTGCACCTTATTTTTATGTTTTGATCTTGTTTGGGGCTGCTTATCCACCATCCTGACTATCCTGCGTTGACACCTTTCATCAATTTTCTCTTCTGTCCACGCCCAGGGAGATTAGCTACAGTGCCATGGGTTGCAAACTTCTTGATAATGTTGCGCACTGTGGACAAAGGCAAATCTAGATCTCTGGAGATGGACTTGTAACTTTTAGATTGTTGATATTTTTCCACAATTTTGGTTTTCAAGTCCTCAGACAGTTCTCTTCTAATCTTTCTGTTGTTTATGCTTAAACAATGCAAAAACTAAGTGAACTTCTCTCCCTTTATCTGCTTTTAGGTGTGACTTTTATATTGGCCACACCTGTTACTTGCCCCAGGTGAGTTTAAAGGAGCATCAGATGCTTGACACAATCTTATTTTTCCACAATTTTGAAAGGGTGCCAATCATTTTGTCCAGCCCATTTTTGGAGTTTGGAGTGACATGATGTCCAATTTGCTTTTTTTCCTCACTTTTTTGGTTTAGTTCCAATACACACAAAGGGAATAAACATGTGTATAGCAAAACGTGTTACTGCAAAGTTTGTTTAAAAAAAAAAAAAAAAAAAAAAAAAAAAAAAGAGAAGAGAAAATGAAAAAAGAAAATGTACCATTTAATTCTTGAATAATTTCAGTTTCTAGATGTTTATATTAAGACTCAACTTCCTTACCAACTGGCCGAGGAGGAGCACTGGCCAAAGGGGGTATAGGTGCAGTGTTGAATGGTGGGCCTGTTGGAGGTGCTGTGGGTCTAGTTGAGCAAGATAATGTGAGTGGAAGCCCCAAAGGTTGCCGTGGTGGCTGAGACTGGCCGATTGGTGATGGAGCTGGACCTGCAAATATTAGAGCGTCAAACTCAGAAGCTAGGTTATTGAGTTATTTGCAATGCAAACTATTACTATATTTCATGCAAACCACTGAGATCACATTGACAGACCTTATTAAAACAATAACAGTTTAGAGCTTTATGAAACAAACGAATATCAAGAAAAGGAGAGACAGAGACAATGGCTCTGATTTAGGGTGGGTTCACAACACGTTTTGATGATTCGGTCACTGGATCTGGCTTTGGGGGGGGGTGCGTACTGAAAATGGTGCGGTATACCAACATTTTAGGTACAGTCAGAAAAATGTATGCAGAGCAAAAATGAGCTGACCGGAATCACTATAATGACTGCGGTTGGCTCATTAAAATGAATGAGATCGGGGCCGGCTGGAATACGGAAGCAACTTGTTTTCACTCCCCCGGGGAGCTGATGACCGTATCATCAAAACACAGTGTGAACCTACCTTTACTACCGAACTGTTTTGTTGGGTTGTGAACCAAAATGTTGCACACTGCGCCACAAATTGCGCCCATGCAAAAATGTAAAAACATTATAATAATCCTACCAACTCTTTTCGTGGATGCCAAGAAAAGGGGGCATGGATACCAAAAAGGGGCGTGTTCCTGACAATTTAGAAAAATCCCAACATATTTACTAATGTTTCCACAGAAAATGTGGTGGACTTGAGCTCTGGGAAAACCTCACAGATAAGAGCAGTAAGGGGGGGGGGGGGGGGAAGGTAAATGTCGGGAAACATTAGTAAATACCGTGGAAAAATACCTGTTGGGAATAATAAATCCACAAAGAAAATTCTATCAAATAGGAATAACCTGAGGTCACTGCAAATATTGAGTTTTTGGAAGAATTAGCATAGGGGCCCGCATCACATACATTTTTCAGTATGTTGTCGCGCACCCCCACCTTGAAGGCAGCTGCCTTATGGTAGCTCAGGCGCTACTTTTAAGTCCAATACCAAATGCCCCATACCAACGGGAAACATTTTTCCCTGTCTACAAATATGACCCAATGTTCTGTCCCTATAAATGTAGTATTTATAACCTATATTGTTATTTCTCTCTAGAAATGCATCCAGTCCCCTTTTAAAGTCTTATTTATGGACATTTATCAACGGGTTTAGTCAGGTTTTCTTTACTTTAATTGTCGCAACTGCGACTACGCAATTTTTTGTGCGACATTTTGACTGGAAAGCGAGAAAAGCAAGTTTTCCAAAAATTAACTACGTAGTAATAATTTAAAAATGGACTACGGGTAGTCAGGTATTTATTAACTGCGACAGTCGCAACTGCGCAAGAAAAAGTCGCAACAGGGTTAAAAATTGACTAAATTTACTCCAGCTCAAACATGGAGCAGAAAAAGCTACTACCAAAGTAAAAAAGGAAAAATTGCTTACGTGAAAGAAAATTATCAACAGGCTGAAACCAGTTGATAAATAAGTCACACACAAGCAAAAAAAAAGTAAGGAAAAAATTACTAAAAAAAAAAAGAATACATAAGCAAACATTGATAAATGTCCCTCATTGAGTTTACTATGACAACTTCCTCGGGAAGAGCGTTCGATAGTTTCACTGCTCTTAAAATAAGAGATCCCCGTCTGTGCTGGTGTAGAAACAGTCTTTCGTCTAGACTTAGAAGATGTGCCCTTGTTATAAATATAGTCCATAGTTCTGGGTATGAATAGATAATAGAGATTTCTGTACTGCACTGCAATACATTTATACATAGTTATTAGGTCGTCATTAACCCTTTAAGGACCAGGCCAATTTTCACTGTATTGTTTTTTTGCACATCTGACCACTTTCACTTTAAGCATTAATAACTCTGGGATGCTTTTATCTTTCATTCTGATTCAGAGATTGTTTTTTCGTGAGATATTCAACTTTATGCTAGTGGTAAAATTTTGTCGATACTTGCATCATTTCTTGGTGAAAAATGCAAAAATTTTATAAAAAATTGAAAATGTAACATTTTTCTAACTTTAAAGCTCTTTGCTTGTAAGGAAAATAGACATTCCAAATAAATTATATTTTGATTCACAAATACAATATGTCTACTTTATGTTTACATCATAAAGTTGACATTTTTTTTACTTTTGGAAGACATCAGAGGGCTTCAAAGTTTAACAGCAATTTTCCAATTTTTCACAAAATTTTCAAAATCGGAATTTTTCAGCGACCAGTTCAGGTTTGAAGTGGATTTCAAGGGCTTTCTTATTAGAAATAACTAGAGATGAGCGAACTTACAGTAAATTCGATTTGTCACGAACTTCTCGGCTTGGCAGTTGATTACTTATCCTGCATAAATTAGTTCAGCTTTCCGGTGCTCCGGTGGGCTGGAAAAGGTGGATACAGTCCTAGGGGAGAGGTGGATACAGTCCTAGGACTGTATCCATCTTTTCCAGCCTACAGGAGCACCTGAAATCTGAACTAATTTATGAAGGAAAAGTCAGCAACCGCCGAGCTGAGAAGTTCGTGATGAATTGAATTTACTGTAAGTTCGCTCATCTCTAGAAATAACCCATAAATGACCACATTATAAAAACTGAACCCCTCAAAGTATTCAAAATGACATTCAGTAAGTGTGTTAAACCTTTAGGTGTTTCACAGGAATAGCAGCAAAGCGAAGGAGAAAATTCAAAATCTTCATTTTTTACACTCGCATGTTCTTGTAGACCCAGTTTTTGAATTTTTACAAGGGGAAAAAGGAGAAAAATCCTCTCAAAATTTGTAACCCAATTTCTCTCGAGTAAGGATATACCTCATGTGTATGTCAAGTGTTCGGCGGGCGCATGTCACATTTAGGAAACCCCTATGGTGCCAGAAAAGCAGAAAAACCCCCACATGGCAAACCATTTTGGAAACTCCAGCCCTCACAGAATTTAATAAGGGGTGCAGTGAGCATTTACACCCCACTGGTGTTTGACAGATCTTTGGAACAGTGGGCTGAGCAAATGAAAAAAGGGATGGTGTGTTCAGGGTGATTAGCTGTGTCGCTTTTACGCCAAACATAAAGTTTTGCATTGTTGCCAAAAAGTTGATTTTGGTTTCATCTGACCAGAGCACCTTCTTCCACATGTTTGGTGTGTCTCCCAGGTGGCTTGTGGCAAACTTTAACCTCTTAAGGGACCAGGACGTATGGGTACGTTCTGGGTCCCGGTCCTGCGATATAACGCGGGGTCACACGGTGACCCCGCATCATATCGCGACGGGCCCGGCGTCATAGTGAAGCAGGGACCCGCCTCTAATAGCGCGCGGCACTGATCGCGGTGCCCCGCGCTATTAAAGGACAACTGCAGCGGAATTACACTTATCCCCTATCCACGGGATAGGGGATAAGTGTTTGATCGCGGGGGTCCAACCGCTGGGACCCCCCTCGATCTCCCTAACGGGGCGCCGGCATTAGCGCCCATGGTGACGTAGCATCGACCTAGGAGGTCGACGGTGACGCCACGTCCCCATACAGTTCTATGGGGGATGCGGGGAGGCACGAATGCTGCCTCCCCGCCTCTCCCATAGAGATGTTTGGAGGAGGCGTGCTGGCCGCAATGTCATGCTGCGGCTGGCAAGCCCCCTGCACGGGAGAGCCACGGCCCCGTACAGGAGATCGCCGGGGGCCCCAGCATTCAGACCCCCCGCGATCAACCACTATCTTGAGGATAGGGGATAAGTGTTTGTACCACTGCAGATGTCCTTTAACCGCGCGCTCAAAGCTGAGCCGCGCGGCTAAAAACGAAAGTGAAAGTTGCCGGTTAGCTCAGGGAGCTGTTCGGGATCGCCAACAGCTGTAGCACAGGAGGTGGTCTTCTTACCTTCTCCTGCGCTGTTCGATCGCCGAATGAATGCTTCAAGCCTGAGATTCAGGCTTGAGCATTCAATCGCCGAAAACACTGATTGATCCATTCCTATGGAGATGGATCAATCAGTGTAAAAGATCAGTTAATGAAATGTTATAGCCCCCTATAGGAGCTATAATATTGCATAAGATAAGTGTAAAAAAATCATTAAACCTTTCAATTATCCCTTCCCCTAATAAAAGTTTGAATCACCCGGCATTTCCAAGAATAAAAAAAAAACTGTAAATAAAAATAAACATATGTGGTATCGCCGCGTGCGTAAATGTCCGAATTATAAAAATATACTGCTTTTTAAACCACACGTTCAATGGCGTACGTGCAAAAAATTTCCAAAGTCCAAAATAGCGCATTTTTGATCACTTTTTATACCACTAAAAAGTGAATAAAAAGTGATCAAAAAGTCTGATCAGAACAAAAATGGTACCGCTAAAAACTTCAGATCACGGCGCAAAAAATTAGCCCTAATAGCGTCCTGAACACAGAAAAATAAATTTATAGGGGTCAGAGGATGTCCATTTTAAACATATAAATTTTCCTGCATGTAGTCATGATTTTTTTCTGAAGTGATACAAAATCAAACCTATACAAGTAGGGTATCATTTTAACCGTATGGACCTACAGAATAAAGATAAGGTATCATTTTTGCCGAAAAATGTACTGCATAAAAACGGAAGCCCCCAGAAACTCACAAAATGGTGTTTTTTCATAAATTTTGTCGCACATTGATTTTTTTTCCCGTTTCACCGTAGATTTTTGGGTAAAATGACTTATGTCATTACAAATTAGTGACGCCAAAAATAAGCCATCATATAGAATTTTAGGTGAAAATTTTAAAGAGTTATGATTTTTTAAAGTTAAGGAGGAAAAATGTAAAATGAAAAAAACTGAAAAAGCCCGGGTCCTTAACCACTTAAGGACCTAGGGCGTATGGATACGCCTTGACGTCCCGGTACTTAAGGACCCAGGGCGTATCCATACGCCCGTGTGAATTTAGGTCAGCAGGCACCCCGCGCAAATGCCCAGGGGGGTTATCAGTCCCCCCACCCCACCCTGTCGGCGATCGGCGCAAATCGCAAGTGAATTCACACTTGCGATTTGCGCCGATTCCGGGTCATACGGGTCTATGGTGACCCGGAATATAAGGGGGATCGCGGTTGTCTAAGACACCCACGATCCCCCTGTAGGCATAGGAGTGAGGAGGCAGGGGTGCCACCCCTCCTATCCCTGCTATTGATCGTCAGAGGCGACTACCAATAGCAGACCGGGGGCGGGGGGGTTAACTTTCGTTTTCCCCGTCCTGCCCACCCACAATAGGCGGGGCAGGACGGGGAACCGAAGGGGACCGGGCGCCGATGTCCACTAACCGATCCGGAGGCTGTGGCGACTGATTGGCGGGCTGCGTGACGTGCGTCAGAAGAGGAGGGCTCCCGGGATCCTACGTAAGCCGGTAAGTTGATCTGGAGGGCTACAGTCTGAGACTGTGGTCTCTAAACTGTAGCCCTCCAGATCTTGCAAAACTACAACTCCTAGCATGCCCACACAGCTGTTTGTTGTCTGGGCATGCTGGGAGTTGTAGTTTTGCAACATCTGGAGGTCCATAGTTTGGAGATCACTGTGCACTGGTCTAAAAACTGTAGCTCTCCAGATGTTGCAAAACTGCAAATCCCAGCATGCCCAGAAAGCAAACAGCTGTCTCAGCATGCTGGGAGTTGTAGTTGAGTACCTCCAGCTGTTGCATAACTACATCTCCCAGCATGCTCTTCGGTGATTAGTACATGCTGGGAGTTGGAGTTTTGCAACAGCTGGAGGCACACTGGTTGGAAAATACTGAGTTAGGTAACAGAACCTAACCGAAGGTTTTCCAACCAGTGTGCCTCCAGCTGTTGCAAAAGTACAACTCCCAGCATGCACGGCCTGTCAGTACATGCTGGGAGTTGTAGTTTTGAAACTGCTGGAGGTTTGCCCCCCCCCCCCCCCATGTGAATGTACAGGGTACATTCACACGGACAGGTTTACAATAAATTTCCTGCTTCAAGTTCGGGCTGCGGCAAATTTTTCGCCGCAGCGCAAACTCCTAGCGGGAAATGCACTGTAACACGTCAGTGCGAATGTACCATAAAAACACCACACTACACTACCACATAATAAAGGGTAAAACACTACATATACACCCCCTTACACTGTCCCCCCCAATAAAAACGGCAGGGTTTCCAAAACGGAGCCTCCAGCTGTTGCAAAACAACAACTCCCAGCATTTCTGGAAAGCCACTGACTGTCCTGGCATGCTGGGAGTTTAGCAACAGCTGGAGGCACCCTGTTTGGGAATCACTGGTGTAGAATACCCCTATGTCCACCCCTATGCAATCCCTAATTTAGTCCTCAAATGCGCATGGCGCTCTCTCACTTCGGAGCCCTGTCGTATTTCAAGGAAACAGTTTAGGGCCATATATGGGGTATCGCCGTACTCGGGAGAAATTGCACTACAAATTTTGGGGGTCTTTTTTTCCTTTTACCGCTTGTGAAAAGGAAAAGATGGGGGCTACACCAGCCTGTTACTGTAAAAATAAATTTTACACTAATATGCTGGTGTTGCCCCATACTTTTTATTTCCACAAGCGGTAAAAGGAAAAAAAGACCCCCAAAATTTGTAACGCAATTTCTCCTGAGTACGGAAATACCCAGTGGGCGTAAAATGCTCTGCGGACGCACAACAAGGCTCAGGAATTAGAGTGCACCATGTACATTTGAGGCCTAAATTGGTGATTTGCACAGGGATAGCAGATTTTACAGCGGTTCTGACAAACGCAAAAAAAATAAATACCCACATGTGACCCCATTTTGGAAACTACACCCCTCACGGAACGTGCCAAGGGGTATAGTGAGCCTGAACACCCCACAGGTGTTAGACGAATTTTCATTAAAGTTGGATGGGAAAATGAAAAAAATAATATTTTTTTCACTAAAATGCTGGTGTTACCCTAAATTTTTCATTTTCACAAGGGAAAATAGGAAAAAAGCCCCCCCAAATTTGTAACCCCATCTCTTCTGAGTACGAACATACCCCATATGTGAATTTAAAGTGCTCTGCGGGCAAAATACAATGCTCAGAAGAGAAGGAGCGCCATTGGGATTTTGTAGAGAAAAATTTGTCCGGAATTGAAGGCCACATGTGTTTACAAAGCCCCCATAGTGCCAGAACAATGGACCCCCAACACATGTGACCACATTTTGGAAACTACACCCCTCACGTAATGTAATAAGGGGTACATTGAGAATTTACGCCCCACAAGTGTCTGACAGATTTTTGGAACAGTGGTCCGTAAAAATGGAAAATTAAATTTTTCATTTGCACAGCCCACTGTTCCAAAGATCTGTGGGGTGTAAATACTCACTGCAACTAAATTCTTTGAGGGGTGTAGTTTCCAAAATGGGGTCACATGTAGGGGGGTCCACTGTTATGGCACCACGGGGGGCTTTATAAACGCACATGGCCCCTGACTACCATTCCGAACGAATTCTCTTTCCAAAAGCTCGATGGCGCTCCTCCTCTTCTGAGCATAGTAGTTCGCCAGCAGAGCATTTTACGTCCTAACATGGGGTATTTCCATACTCAGAAGAAATGGGGTTACAAATTTTGGGGGTCATTTTCTCCTATTACCCCTTGTAAAAATGTAAAATTTAGGGGAAAAACTGCATTTTAGTAAAAAAAAAAAAAATGTTTTCTCATTTACACATCCAACTTTATAAAGAAAAGTCGTCAAACACCTGTGGGGTGTTAAGGCTCAGCAGACCCCTTGTTACGTTCCTTGAGGGGTGTAGTTTCCAAAATAGTATGCCATGTGGGTATTTTTTGCTGTTCTGGCACCACAGGGGCTTCCTAAATGCGACATGCCCCCAAAAAAACATTTCAGCAAAAGTTGCTTTCAAAAAGCCAAATGTGACTCCTTCTCTTCTGAGCATTGTAGCTCGCCCGCAAAGCATTTTACGTCCTAACATGGGGTATTTCCATACTCCGAAGAAATGGGGTTACAAATTTGGGGGGAGGGCATTTTTTCCCATTACCGTTTGTAAAAATGGTAAATTTGGGGGAAAAACTGCACTTTAGTGTGAATTTTTTTTTCTTCCCATTTACACATCCGATTTTAACGAAAAGTTGTCAAACACCTGTGGGGTGTTAAGGCTAACTGGACCCCTTGTTACGTGCCTTGAGGGTTGTAGTTTCCAAAATGGTATGCCATGTGGTGTTTTCTGCTGTTCTGGCACCAAAGGGGCTTTCTAAATGTGACATGCCCCCCAAAAACCATTTCAGAAAAATTCACTCTCCAAAATCCCATTGTCGCTCCTTCCCTTCTGTGCCCTCTACTGCGCCCGCCAAACACTTGACATACACATGAGGTATTTCCTTACTCGAGAGAAATTGGGTTACAAATTTTGGGGGCTTTTTCTCCTATTACCCCTTGTAAAAATTCAAAAACTGGGTCTAAAAGAACATGTGAGTGTAAAAAATGATGATTTTGAATTTTCTCCTTCACTTTGCTGCTATTCCTGTGAAACACCTAAAGGGTTAACACACTTACTGAATGTCATTTTGAATACTTTGAGGGGTGCAGTTTTTATAATGGGGTCATTTCTGGGGTATTTCTAATATGAAGGCCCTTCAAATCCACTTCAAAACTGAACTGGTCCCTGAAAAATTCAGATTTTGAAAATTTTGCGAAAAATTTGAAAATTGCTGCTGAACTTTGAAGCCCTCTGATGTCTTCCAAAAGTAAAAACATGTAAACTTTATGATGCAAACATAAAAGTAGACATATTGTATATGTGAATCAATGTATAATTTATTTGGAATATTCATTTTCCTTATAAGCAGAGAGCTTCAAAGTTAAAAAAAAAATGCTAAATTTTTAATTTTTTCATCAAATTTTGGAATTTTTCACCAAGAAATGATGCAAGTATCGACAAAATGTTACCACTAACAAAGTAGAATATGTCACGATAAAAAAAATCTCGGAATCAGAATGAAAGGTAAAAGCATCCCCGAGTTATTAATGCTTGAAGTGACAGTGTTCAGATGTTCAAAAAATTGGCCGGGACCTTAAGGTATATTTGGGCTGGGTCCTTAAGGGGTTAAACAACACTTATGGATATCTTTAAGAAATGGCTTTCTTCTTGCCACTCTTCCATAAAGGCCAGATTTGTGCAGAATACGACTGATTGTTGTCCTATGGACAGAGTCTCCCACCTCAGCTGTAGATCTCTGCAGTTCATCCAGAGTGATCATGGGCCTCTTGGCTGCATCTCTGATCAGTCTTCTCCTTGTATGAGCTGAAAGTTTAGAGGGACGGCCAGGTCTTCGTATATTTGCAGTGGTCTGATAATCCTTCCATTTCAATATTATCGCTTGGACAGTGCTACTTGGGATGTTTAAAGCTTGGGAAATCTTTTTGTATCCAAATCCAGCTTTAAACCTCTCCGCAACAGTATCTCAGACCTGCCTGGTGTGTTCCTTGTACTTCATGATGCTCTCTGCGCTTTAAACGGACCTCTGAGACTATCACAGTGCAGGTGCATTTATACAGAGACTTGATTACACACAGGTGGATTCTATTTATCAATCAGGGATGTGGAATTCCTATTGCCCGACGCCCGGGACTAGCAGTTTTGGGCGCCGGGCAGGTGAATTTGTCCGGCCCTTAGCCCTGCTTCGGGCAAGCAGGGCCGGACCTGACAAGTGCGGTGGCGATCTGCAGTCTGTATGGAGCGGGCTCCCGACTCCTGCCCGCTCCATACTCTGCCGCCTCCGACAATAAAAAAAACTGTATCCTCGGAAGCAGAGCAGGGGAGATGAGAAGCTGTGTATTTGTCTTCTCTCCCCTGCTCTGCAGACGTGCGGGGGGGGGGGGGGGCGCGGGGGGAGATGAGGGGGGCATGGCTTCTTGCTCCCCGTGCAGACCTGCGTCCTCTGCCTTCACTCCCCCCAGCTGTAGCTTCGGAGAGCTGAGGGGAGGAGGCGCGTCTGCACGGGAGATGCATGCGGCGCTCTGTAGTATGTATGGAGCGGGCTCGGGATTCCTGCCCGCTCCATACTCTGCAGCCCCCGGCTGTTCTCAGTAGCCGGGGGCCGCCGCTAATAGCCAGCATTCGGCGATCGCCGCGGCTGGCTATTAACCCTTTAGATCGCCGCTGTCAAAGCTGACAGTGGCATCTAAAGGGAGATGTGAATGCTCCCTGGTGGGCTAGTGGGGTGGATCGCCCCCCCCGCAGCGCAATCGAAGGGGGGCGAGATCCTCTATAGAGGTAGCCGGAGGACTTACCTCTGCTTCCTCCTGTCCCGGCTATGTCATTGATAGAGCCTGGCTGGACCAGGCTCTATCAATGGATCACAGAGCACACAGATTAATAGAGTTCAATAGAACTCTATTCATCTGTCTGAGGAATCTAATGATTCCTCCTATAAGTGTAATAAAGTGTAAAAAAAATAAAAAAAGTTTTAATAAAAGTTTGAAAGACACATTAACCTAGTGGTCTTCAAACTGTGCCCCTCCAGATGTTACAAAACTACAATTCCCAGCATGCCAGGACAGCCGTTGGCTGTCCGGGCATGCTGGGAGTTGTAGTTTTGCAACATCTGGAGGGCCACAGTTTGAAGACCGCTGCATCAACCCCTTCCATGTTAAAAGTTCAAATCACCCCCTTTTCCTATATAAAAACATGCAAACATAATAAAAATAAACATATTTGGTATCTCTTCGTGCGTAATTGTACAACCTATTAAAATATAACATTATGTATCCCGTACGGTAAATGTAAAAAAAATACCAACCCACAGATTTGCAATTTTTATAATATCCCATAAAAAAAAAAAGTTAAAAAGCGATTAAAAAGTCAGATCAATGCCAAAATGGTACTGATACAAAAAACAGATTATGGCGCAAAACATGAGCCCTCATACAGCCTGGTATGCGGAAAAAAAATAAAGCTACAGGGGTTAAAAAATGGCAATTAAAAAAATTAGAAAATGTTCAGAATTAGTAAAACATGACGTAAACGATACAAATTTGGTATTGCTGTAACCAGGTGCCTTAAGTATAAAACTAACATGTTACCTCAACCACAAGGTAAATGGCGCAGAAAAGAAAACCACCAAATCTGCAAAATTATCTTTTACTATTTCAATTTCACTTCCCCAAATATATATATATTTTTTGGTTCAGAGAATATGTTATTGAAAAATTTAAAGGTATCATTATAGTAGGTAGTTATGGCTATTACAGGGCGAGGAGGAAAAAATGAGTGTGTAAAAGTGAAAATTGGCCGGGACAAGTGGATCGTCATGAGGGACAAGTAGATTTTGCTCCATTTTAGTCCCGTGAACAAGTAGTTTTTTATAAAATTTCCACACCCCTGTCAATAGTCATTTAGGTCAACATTGGATCATTCAGAGATCCTCACTGAACTTAAGGAGAGAGTTTGCTGCACTGAAAGTAAAGGGGCTGAATAATTTTGCACGCCCAATTTTTCAGTTTTTTATTTGTTAAAGTTTGAAATATTTAATAAATTTCGTTCCACTTTATGATTGTGTCCCACTTGTTGATTCTTCACAAAAAATTACAGTTTTATATCTTTATGTTTGAATCCTGAAATGTGGCAAAAGGTCAAAAAGTTCAAGGGGGCCGAATACTTTCACTATGCACTGTATGAATGTCTGCTGCTGAAATGCCAAAGAGTTATAGGTTCGGTCACAAAACCGGATATGGGGCAGAAATGATTCCGGTCGGCTCATTAACCCCTTAAGGGCTCAGCCTATTTTGGCAATTCATCCACAGACTGGTATGAGGGCTGTTTTTTGCGCGACCAGTTTTCCATTGTAATGCCATCACTCACTTTACCATAAAATGTATGGCGCAACCATAAAATACTATTTGAGTAAGGAAATTAATCCCTTAAAGGGGTACTCCGCCCCTAGACATCTTATCCCCTATCCAAAGGATAGGGGATAAGATGTCAGATCGCTGGGGTCCCGCTGCTGGGGACCCCAGGGATCGCTGCTGCAGCACCCCGTTATCATTACTGCGCAGAGCGAGATCGCCCTGCATGTAATGACGGGCAATACAGGGGCCGGAGCATCGTTACATCACGGCTCCGCCCCTCGTGACATCACGGGCCGCCCCCGTCAATACAAGTCTATGGGAAGGGGGCGTGGCGGTCTTCACGCCCCCTGCCATAGACTTGCATTAAGGGGACGGGCCGTGATGTCATGAGGGGCGGAGCCATGTCACGCTGCTCCAGCCCCTGTATCGCCCGTCATTACGCACAGAGCTCTGTGCAATAATGATGGCGGGGTGCCGCAGCGACGATCCCGGGGGTCCCCAGCAGCAGGACCGCGGCGATCTAACATCTTATACCCTATCCTTTGGATGGGGGATAAGATGCCAGGGGAGGAGTACCCCTTTAACTTCTTCAGGACATAGGGCGTATGGATATGAAATCGTTCAGCAGGCATCTCGGCATATCGCCCGGGGGGGGGGGGGGGGGGGGTCATCATGGCCCCCCATGTCGGCGATCGCAGCACATCGCTCATCAATTCAGATGAGCGATGTGCTGCGATTCCGTTCCCCGCCGATCGCCGGGCGGGGATCGGAGCCGGATGTCTGCTGATTTCAATCAGCAGACATCCCAGCAGTGTGCCGGAGGAGGTCCGGAGGACCTCCTATACCAGCAATCGCTGCAGGACGCCGGTAACTACTTACCGGCGTTCTGCAGCGGTTCCGGGTCCTCAGGGTCACGTGTGACCCTGTGACCCGGAGGTAGATGGTGACTGGTGGTGTAGTATACACCACCAATCACCATCCTTGCTGTACTGGGGGCTGGCATTGTGGCCACCCCCCTCAGTACAGTTGTGATTGGGTGGCATGTTGCTCCGTTCTGCCCGCCATTCCACTCAGATCTGGTGTGCAGGATGGAGCCCCGTGCTGCCCACCATCCCCTCATTAAAAAAAAGTGCCCCTTGCCCCCTTTCTGTGGCCCCTTGGCACAGAAATCCCCAGGGATAGCTTTAGATTTAGCTAGGTACAGGTTAGGTGGGTGTCCGTGGGTCCGTAGCACCTTTAGTTGAGTGATCCCGGCCCTTCTGGGTCGCTGCGGTCTGCCGCCACCTTTTTTTTGGGGGGCGCAGATCTTTTTTTTTTCCCCCTAATCGTGTGTGCGGACCCTCTTAGTTATAAAAGGGCGGTCCGCCATCGTTTGTTAAAGACCACCCGCCGCTGATCAGTCCTGTAGTACTGATCAGCGTTTTTTTTTTTTTTTGTGGTGTCGGCGCTTTTTTTTTGCATTTTCCAGCGTTTTTTTTTGCACCTATAGGCGGTCCGTGCCACCAGTAGCAGGCGTGTACTGTGTGGCCGGACCTTACCTGTGTGTGCGGCGTGCCTCACCGCTGTCAGTGATTTATCACTGATCAGCTTTTTTTTTTTTTTGTGGTAAAGGCACTTTTTTCGGTTAACGCGTATTTTTTTTTTTTGCACCCATAGGCAGTCCGTGCCACCAGTAGCAGGCGTGTACTGTGTGGACGGACCGTACCTGTGTGTGCAGCCTGTCCCACCGCTGTCAGTGATTTATCACTGATCAGCGTTTTTTTGGGGGTTCAGGCGGGTGCATTTTTTCAGGGTTAAGCGTTTTTTTATTTTATTTTTTGTTTTTTTTTGTGTGGGGGGGTCTGTGTACAAGCCATCAGCCACTGTTCTGGGCTGAGTGGCCGGACCCCCCTCTGACTTCTGCGCCCCCTGCCGCCACTAGCGCTAATCAGTGCGCACACCACTGATTAGATAAACGCTTTTTTTGGGCGCAGGGCTTTTTTGCGCTAGAAGTCCCTTTTTTTTTTTTTTTAAAGTCCTCTTAATTTTTTTTCTGTTAGGGCGGGTTAGTTTAGTTAGGTTAGGGAGGGTTAGGGCGTGTTAGGGAGGTAGTATCGCACCACACCACACCACACCACACCACACACAGCACATACACCAATAAAGTTCCCCCCCCCCCCCCACACACACACACACACACACCCGTATCCCCATTAGAGTAGGGAAATGGACCGCGGAGCGTTTTCAGCGGAGGAGGCATATGCCATAATTGCCTCCGACACTGAGAGCGGCTCAGAGGACGATGAAGACCCCACCTTCCTTATTTCATCGTCCTCCTCATCATCTAGTTCAGATGATGAGCCACCAAGGCGGCGGAGACGCCGCCGCGCGGTGCTGCAAACCTCCTCTGCCCTTGACCCTGTGCCCCATGCTAGTATGAGTCCCCCTGGCGCTCATACTAGTGAAGCCCCCCTGCCAAGGTCACTGGTACCTCGTACCAGAGAACTTGTCTGGGCTGAGCCAGCGGACCACGAGCCCGTGATTCCTGAGTTTGTTGGCGACTCAGGAATCAAGATTAACATTGCCGGGTTCACTGAAAAGGACTTTTTCGGTAATTTTTTCAGTGCCGACTTTGTTAATCTAATGGTCACACAGACGAATCTTTATGCCCAACAGTTTGTCGCCGCTAAAAGTGTCGGGCTCACTTTTAGCTAGACCCGGCGGCTGGACTCCAGTCGATGCAGCCGAAATGAGGACCTTTTGGGGCCTTGTGCTGCATATGGGTCTAGTTAAAAAACCCAGTGTCTTGCAATATTGGAGTGGGGACGTCTTTTACCAGACACCCCTCTACAGTATGGCCATGGCACGTTCCCGGTTCGAGGCCATTTGGAGAGGTTTGCATTATGCTGATAATGCGGCATGTCCCCCCCGAACTGATCCCGCGTATGACCGCCTGTATAAAATCAGGCCGGTAATCAATCACTTCGGGGCCAGATTTTGGTAGACCTATGTCCCTGGAAGGGAGGTCAATATTGATGAGTCGCTGATCAGCTTTAAGGGGAGACTCAGCTTCTGGCAATACACCCCGACCAAGCGAGCGCGGTATGGCGTGAAGATGTATAAACTTTGCGAGAGTACCTCCGGGTACACTTGCAAGTTTATGGTGTATGAGGGACGAGATTCCCGCATTGAACCCCCAGATTGTTCCCCCACTCTGGGTGTTAGCGGGAAAATCATTTGGGGCCTTTTGCACCCATTGCTACATAAAGGTTACCACCTTTACGTGGATAACTTTTATACTAGTATCCCTCTCTTCACATCCCTCTACGCCAGATCCACGCTCGCTTGTGGGACAGTCCGGAAGAATCCAAGAGGCCTTCCTTCCTATCCCCTGCAGACTCCTATCCCCCGGGGAGAGTCCCGTGCCTTTTCCCATGAGAACCTGTTGGTCCGGTATAAGGACAAGAGGGATGTCCTTATGCTCACCACTATTCATGGGAATGGCAGCACCCCTGTCCCTGTGCGAGGTACCGTAGGACAGGTCCTCAAGCCCGATTGTATTCTGGACAACAATCTGTATATGGGGGGAGTTGATCTTTCTGATCAAGTCCTCAAGACATATAATGCGATGCGGAAAACAAAGATATGGTACAAAAAAGTTGCGGTCTACATGGTACACGTTGCCATGTACAACTCTTTT